>NC_059344.1:46435070-46736320 GCF_019703515.2 Myxocyprinus asiaticus
AACTGAGTTGCTCTAAGATCAAAGGTCATCACCCTCAAAGTGATGAACATGTGTTAGCAGTGTATTATTCGGGGAATAAGGGCCCTCATTCTTTTAATGTGCTCAAACAAACATACACACGTGCACAAATTGGCATGGGTTCAGGTGGCCTATGTTTCCATGGTCTTCGTGCAGTTTATTGAGTCCCATGGTGAGTTGATACTCTGCTGGTGTTTGGACATCAGTCAACGCCCACACTGTGTCCACCAAGTGTCTGTGTTTTATCTTTAGTTGCACACACGCTGCCTCCAGCCTCAGAGCCTGGATGTGTTTTTGTGAATGTGTGTGTCTTTGTATGTTCACATGTGTGTCTGACTCCCAAACCTCTTTTTGAGTACAAAATGTGTACACAATCCAAACAAAGGGCATTTTCTCCTATCACAGTTTATTATGCAACTGTAAGTGATATTTTTTTTTACTTTACCTTTAATCTATGACCATTGTGTTTCATTGTACCATCAGAAACAAAGTTTGTGTTACGACTGCTGAAAAAGCAAACTTTTTTCCCTCATATTATTAAGTGTAAAATCTTTTGAGACCACTAATATTTCCTCAAGTCTTGTTTTCCCCCTTAAGCCAACAGTGATTGCAGTTTACCTCGTAAAGCATTTCAAAGCAAAAGGAAAGTGGTAAGGCATATCTTTGTGTTCTCAAGGATGAATATCCCAGGGCTGAAATGTGCAGTGGCCAGCATGTTTGAACAAATAAATGCAGGCACAGAGCTCAGTTGCAAGTCTCAGTTTCCTCCAATCAACATATGCCGCATGCTGCCTTGTGCATTCATGTACAAAAAAAAAAAAAAAAAAAATTACAAAAAATGAGCTTTGGCCTGAACATCAGATAAAAGAGCACCGTGTGCTAATACACAGCCCACAGAAGCAGATACACTATGGGGCATTGTATGCTAATGCAGTCTTACAATGCAGATAAAACTAAACTGAGTGTAACTATTCACATGCTCAATAGTGATTATTCACTCTTGTGTTGTGATAATGGGCATCTGAATAATAATCAATGACATCCAACGAGAACCCCTCTTGTCCCGCACTGTATGGTTTGATGGCATACATTACCAGTTGGCCTCAGTTTTATTTTGATCAAGGAAATTTGTAGGAATGTTTGATACCAGCATCACCAAATCTGTGAGATGGAATAATGATATGAATATGTTATTAATACAGGGCACACTGTAGGTTGCTGACTCCCTGTTTCCCATCAGGCCTACAGGAGAGAAACTTGGCACTGTGATTGAAAGCCCCTGTCAGTCAAGCCATTCCCCGACACCTTGGAATTGTGTGTGAGAAATGCCGATTGCATGACTAAAATGCACAGAAGGATTTTATATGACCAGCTGGGGGAAGAAAAAAAAAAAAAAACTGAGACTAATTCATCTGAGCACTGTGGTCTGCTTTCAAATGTGGTCCTTTAACTTGAATTCAGGATTAAAACCAATGGACAGGCCTTTATTTTGGATAATCCCTTTCCCAAAATGAGTTACAAGATTAGTAAAATGAATTTACTGTATGTACACTTCTTTCTTTCTTTCTCATTGAATAGTGAATTGATTTTATAAAAATAAGATTTAAAAAAAAAAAAACAATTCACCTTTCACAGGGGTCTCAAGACACATTCTAAAAAGAAATGTTTTAACTTTACACACCGTCTTGAAAACGTCCTGCATAAAGTGCAAGACACTGAAAAAAGAAATAAATAAAGACGTAAAGCAATGGCCAAATATGTCCATCTGAAAAACAGCGCAGACGAAACACAATAATGTGTCATATACTGTATGTGAACATGCTCTTAAGTCAAACTTAGACAGATTGACAACTCAATGGCAAAAAAGATTGCTGTGGACTGTAGGCCAGTGATGTAAATGTTCAATATGGAAATATGAAAAATATAAACAGTACTTATACTGTAATACACTATGTAATATTGCTGACTATTAAAGTCCCATTCAATGATTTACCCACCTGCCACAACAATGTCTTAAATAATCTTTCTCAGCAAATGTTTATTTTGCAGTATGTGATCAATTAATCAGTCTATAATGTAATTAAATATTCTCTTCTTTATATATATGTTTCTATAGATTCTTTGTGTGTGCAAATAAAATAAGGATATTTATTTATTTATTTAAGCCTGCGGAACCTTTCCTACTCCCCTGTATGCATCAGCAAGCATGCTGATACAACTTAAAGGTCATGTTCTTTTCAAATTGACAGGGCCTTCTGAAACTTTGACGAGGTGGCCCCTCTGTAGGAGCACTCTGTCTGTCCACATGCTATAAAGGAATTAAGCTTCCTATTAAACCTTTGTCAGCTCACTCATGTGCAGTGATTAGGAAACCAAGTAACTGAACAAAAATACTGGAACCACAACTCAACAGCCAAAGTAGACACACTGTGAATGAAAACAGTGCGGTGCCTAAGGTGCATACATTTTAGAAATACTGTGATAACATTGTTGAGGGATCAGTTAACTTGTACACAGCTTCCCTAGCCCCCCACTGATCTCATGTGGTCAGCAATTTAAATCTCTCTCTATAGCATAATTAACAGATCATATATAATAAGGATACCAGCAGTGCAGCATTTCAACATGCTGGAGTTCTGTGGGCTCCTTTAGCTGTTATTGCTAAAGCAGACAGCAACTCTAAACAGTTAAACAGCACCGATTTATAATTGACTGACTATTTTCAAAGCATTGACGAGCTGCTTAAAATACATTCTTTTACAGCATTTGTCTACCATTCACAACATTCATCCATGCACAATAAAATATTAGGATATTTTGGGCTGTGAAATGTTTTGTTTATAATTTAATTATAGACTATAAAATAAATGTATTATTTGATGGCAGAGTTTGTGTATGAAGATATACTTCATGTTACGAGTTGAATTTAGTTGGTTATGACGTTTTTATTTTAAATGTTTATTTTATTTTATTTTTATTGTAAACCACCATTTAACTTATGCATGTCTTTTTTTAGCCTATATGTCTGAGATTTTTGAAGGACAATTCTGTTAAATGTATGTCTCAAAATTATTATTCTCCATGTTTTTGCAGTTAAAGAAGAGCTCAATGAAATGTTCTTTGGTTGGTATTTAAAGATTTTAGACTGATTGCAGACCAACACGGCTGCCACTGTGAGACGCACACGGACGCATCAGGGATTTAGGTACATGTGCAGCATGCAGAACTGCCCTGCATTGTGCAGTTTCCCGCAAATTAACTAGAAACTCCTGTCCATGATGACATGGCCCTAATATTATCAGTGGGCTTTTCCAGTGTTTTTGGATGTAGCATTTGCAGTCAAATCATGAGACGTAAATTCTCAGCAAGTGCTAATTACTACTGTGTTGACTCATTTGTACAGTATGTATTTTCCCAAATCAGTCGCAGATAGAGAAAAAATATTCAGAAAGGAATTTCAGTATAGACTATTATTTATTTAGATAGGGATAATTTTAAATAAAACTAAATTAAATTGAATTGACAAATTGAAAATGAAGCAGAAATAAAAACTAAATTAAAATTTGAAATAGGAATAATCTTGGTTGTAATGACTAATGCAGCTTTCACTTTCTTTGGTATATTTGAGTGGAGGGGAAAAAGTAACATATTGAAATGTCAACAGAACGCAATAAGAATTGTGTTGAAGTACAGTTTTGTCTTCATACACCTAAATCATATGCTTTCATTCTGAAACCACTTTGAAGTTTGTTCAGCAGGATACTAATCATAAAATGTATATATGAAATGCAACAGAGGTGTTTTTGTTACATTTATATTGATAAACTGTTTTTCTTAGTTGTGAAGTTTAAAATAAGTGTAAAATATTGATGTTGAATTTATGGTAACAATTTTAATTCAGATTCATGAACAGATTCATTCAGACTCAACTCGGACTCGGTCTTGAGTCTGACTCGGCCCCTTTTGGACTTGGACTCAACTCGGACTTGATTATTGAAAGACTCAGACTTGACTCGGACTCGACTAAGGTGGACTCGAACCCAACATTATTAGAAAGCACTAAACATCAGCATCCCAACTTTCAGAATAACACGTCTCTGTCAATTGTAATTATTTTTCCCACAAAAACACATTTAATCTGAAGCGTGGGAACTGTGAAAAGTAAACCCAGCAACAACAAAAAGAGAAGTGTATTTTAACCTTTTTACAGTTCCCACTTCTTTTCAGTTACTCGCTTTTTCATGACACATCTTGCTCATAAAAAAATAAAAACAAATTAGCTCATGTTGTCTTCATAGATGCAAATGATAAGAACACATTATGTACACAAAACTTGCTCAATCTCAGAGTATGAAATCAGTACAAGAAAACAGAAACTACACATCTTGCTACCCATCTGTCCTTAATCTCACACTGCATGATAAACAATTACACTCTGAGAGTTATCTTAATTCAAAGTGAAACGACTGACCGTCTTGAACCCACCTTGTTTAATTTAAGCTCAGTAATAATCATGAGATGCATTTCCTTTTTTTTTTTCTTTTTTTTTTCTTTTTTTTTTTTTTTTTATGAAATTTGACACTTGGAACTTTGTAAAATGCATTGCAACATTTAGAGAATGTTAACTGCATCCCCATGATTGCATTATAATCAGCTTTTGGTAGGGTCTGTCTGAACACCTATGTTCTTTATGCTACAGTATATTATTTCTCTCAAACATCCATGTATTGCCCTGACCTGCTTATGTGTAAGCCTGTCTGCCCATTTATTCACCTGTATGTCTGTGTTTTAGTGTATAGATGTGTGCTGGTGTGTGAGTGTGGTTGGTTCGACAGTTCCTCGCCTCCCTCTGGTTTTAAAAGGCACGTGTAATATTAAGTAAAGAATGGCCTTAAGAGACTCTGGCATGTTGATGCCTGATGCACAAAGGTCATTGATTCCAGGGCCCTCAGCTTTCTCTTAACAATTCATCTGGATTTTGGCATTTGGTGAGCACACACAGGACAGCTTCCCGACAAGCCGACCTTGACAGCGAATTGGATAAATAAACCTTCAATTTAGCCTCTCTCCTCTCAGCTCCATGCAGCCCTGCAACACGTCCCACCGGGAGACTTCACCTATCCATATCGCTCAGCCTGCGCCTTCTCTCCAAGTGCCCGGCATGTCTGCTCAGCCTGCCCTCACTCCAGTGACAAACACCGTCTAGCGCACACACTAACAGCCATCTCCTGCTGCAGTCAAAGTCAATCCAGCTCCCCTAAACAATTTAATGCCAATTCTGTCTTTTGCATTGTCCATCCTGGGCTTCGACCACCTCTTCAGCATTCCTATACAACATACGTGCACAAGCATTCAACAACCCCCTCTATGTTTTCTCATACGACAGAGTAAGGCTAGGGCATCACTCCATAACGGGTAATGACATGGCATTTAATAATACTGTCTGAAGTGATCCACAGCCTGCAGACAGGTAATGACCAGTGGTGCAGTGCAGATAAGCATGGCTGCACTGCTGTGTGCTAGTGGCACCGGGCGACGGCAGCAATACTGTATCTCACACAGGCCCTGTCGGCAGATCCTCAACCACGCCATGGTAGTTAAAGGAAAGAGTATTTTCTGATGGAGAAAACCCTTAGCAGAGAGTGTGTATTCATGTCAACATGATCACTGGTGAAGTCGGCCTGATGTTTCCGACAGTTTCGGTACTTTAGGATCGGCGACTGTATGCCGACGTGCTGACATGCAGCATTCTTATCAGGCATGTTTTCAGTGGTTTCAATGTGTTTACCTTTCAACCTGGCTAGGGTTCAAAGCCAGGCAGAAACCACGGTTGAATAATCAATGACAAGCATGATTCAGAGGTTTCACTTTTCCCTCTAACATACATTTTCTACTCCACTAATGGTTATGGTAAGGTTTGAGTTTGGGTTGGGGGATAGAATCTATAAATAAATGCTTTTAACGTCCCGTAAAGCTGAACACAACTTGCTTCACTACTAGCTTTTGGACATAAATGGAGTTCACACATGCTCGTATGCCCTACAGCACTTACCGATTTGGCCACTGGGGGGGGCAGTGTTTCAAAATTTCAGTCAGCATATACCGATTTTGACTAAAGAAAAGTCAGTCTACTCTTTCCGATTTCACTGTGAGATCAGGCTGTTCATGTTAATGTAAGAGAGACACAACACAGCCAGATAAAAAAAGAGTGATGAGAGAGCATACAAGTAAAAGAAAGAAAGAAAGAATCAATCTGTAAAAAGTTTGTGTCTTCTCTTGCAGTGGTTTTACAGTATAAGTTGGTTTTAAAAAAAAAAATAGTTCAAAACCCACTTAAATTAGAATATCTTTTTGAGAATTATATCCTCCAAACTACAATTTCAATATTTTCACAGTTTTGGCATAGCTTGTAAACACAATAAAACCATACTGGCAAACATTCAGTCAATGGTCAACTATATCCAGTACAAATTTTAATCGAAAGTTTGAACTATGTTTTCAGGACAAGTGCAAGTTGTCACATTTTGTTCTTGGGGCCAGTTGTCATGGGTTTTAAATGTTGAAAATGTATCCACAATATTCCTGAGTCCCATGATGCTTTGCGGGCGATGTGGGCAGAACTTCCGGTTAAGTGTAAACAATCGTTACGTTATGTACTAACGCAGCATTAAAAATGACAGAAACTTCAGAACAAATTATTACAGAATTATAGCAAGGCGATATTGTTCTTCATCGCCTATCTGTTTATGATTATGGGTTTCAGGATGATGGCTAAATATCACAAATAGAAGCATTTTAGTTATTTTGTTGAGTCTTTATCCATCGATGGAAGAATCTGAGCAGACTAACCTGAAAAGCTATGTAGCCTATTAATGCCTTCACAGCTGTAAAGTTGGACATGTTTTGAGAACTGTAGATAATTATGGTTATTTTATAGCATATATTGAGTCTAGTCAGAACCTGAAGAGTTTGTTTTACCGAGATTATGTACTTACTGCAGAACAGGTGAGGTCTAGACAGCAGGATGCTCGTGTATTGCAGGACTCAGGCGATGATCCTGTCATGCTGCCGTTTTTCTGATAAAATACAATTATTTTGCGGGAGATGAATGTTTAGTAAGCTCAATCTAGCTTTATAATTGTTAGTTTACATGCATAATCTCTGGATCTAAATGCTATAATCTACATGAAATTTTTTAGTGTTGACTGAACAACTGAACCTGTTGATAGATTGAATTTATTGTTCTTGTGTAGGAAATAACGATGTCTTAGCAGCCACACAATAAACTGTACCGTAACAAGAGAACTACATGCAATTCAAAAATAAACCTATTTATTTGGACATACATTATAAACATTGTACACAAAATTTAAATGTTCACTGTAAAGCAACTATAAAACAGAATGTATTATTAAAAGCACTAGCTGTACACATAAATGTAATTGATACTGAATTAATGTCCACATTGTTTTCCAAATCACCTTTTCCCCTCAAGGAAAGACATGCATATTCTGCAAAGACACTCAAAAGAAAGTGAATTGCAGGCAGGAAAAATGCACGAAAGAGGGGACATAATACATAATACAATTAATTTCAAACGTGATAAAACATCTCACTACTGTGCATGTCTCATCTAATAATTATGGTCTTCCACTGTAGAATTTGTCCATTTAGCATCACAGCATGGATACAGTTGAAAACATTGTGACTACCCACAGACAGTTCAGGAAAAACACCGTTCCTTTTTATACTCAGTAATATTGTCATTGCAAAACATGTGAAGCATTAACAAAGGCCAACGCTGAACAGAAATGAACAAACTCTCAAAATTCCTAATGAACTTTCAGCAGATACAAATCTGTTAGCACAATAATGCTATCATTTATTTAATTCATTGCACTACATTTCTGGACGTCTATCAAAGCTGGACCATAACAGTGGATAATAGAAGTAATCCCCACTGTTCTTCTTACCAATAAAGTGAAAAGAGCACACAAACAAATTATTCCAAGCTTTTTCAAACAGATGTTCCTAAGTCAATCCTTCTGTAGGCAGCCGATGGAAGAAGCAGCATCTGGGACTGGAGCGCTTTACTTTGCGAGTGGTTTCTGATCATAACATTGCTGTTTTAGACAAATCAGTGAAATGTCCAGTTGGGGCACCATAAGTGAGTGAAATGGTGTCGTAATCAGACAAGGTTTTAAAGGTGAATATTAGAAGGAAGTTTTAATGTGTAAAATGTACCTCCCTAACCTAAAGCCTTAAGCTAAACCCAACCAATAATTGTCTAAAATCAAATGAGGTAGTAGGGGTGTAAATCGTTTATCACAATACGATCTTGTATTGATTCTCTAAGTCAGCGATCCGATGTTTGCCGATATCTTAAAGTCTGCCATGATTCGATTCGATTCAGGCGCCTGTGATTGATATAACGATATTATGTGCCTATTTTACACAATCAGTTACATTTATTATGTCACAAATGCAACCAAAATATAACTTGAATATTTTATTGAGCTCTCTAAAAATAGTGCAAATCCAGTATCCACATTGGGACATCCACAACAAAATAAGGTACTTCAGTTAATACAGAAAAAAACATATATATTAAAAATAAAGTCATACAATCACATGCAAGTGATCATCAATCGTTTGATGACAGCTCATTGCCTTGTGGAATGAGGGAAACTCTTCAATGACAATTTGTCATCTCTACAATAGTCAAGCAAGTTTTTTAATCCAAAATACTTACATACCCATGACAGGAGAGAACTGTATGTGCTATCCGTGTATTTTCTTGGCTACATCTTCCACGGTTGTATTGAAAAATTCTGTTACAGTTTACTGTGATAAATGTTAGTAAGGGTGTTCATGTGAAGACGTGAAAAGTATTTTTTGCTGGTGCTGGTGCTTTCTCTTTCCATTGTCAGCACTGTTCAGAATATCAGGGCTCTTTAGCCATTTGACATGGTTGAATTGCTCCAAAGCGCTTTAAAAGCGAAAATTCTCATATAGAATTCAAATGCATGTGCCACCATATTGAGGGAAGCCCGATTTGTATGTGAGCCCCTCCGCGCTATCCTGTCACCAGAGCTCGCAGCCCTGTTGATGCGCGCACACGCACACACACACGTAGCAAAACTTCAATCACTTCAATCACTCCGCACACATCCGTGTCCCACATGAGAAGCATAATTAGCGCTTATAAAGCAAGATTAATATTATAATGCATCTTATGACGGAAATGCATACAGACGTGGCTGGCATTAGAGTGTTAAAATAAAGGTGCATCTTAAAAAATATACAGTATACGTCGATCTTTACTCGTTGTATCAATGACATCGCATCATTGTTTAATTGATCGATGTATCGATCCAGATTGATGGATCATTACACCCCTATGAGGTAGATACAAAACAGACATTCTTACCCTAAACCAGCACCTAAATCTAACCACTAGTGTCCAAAATTAAAATGAGAAATGAAAAGCACATCTGAAGCAACCACGTCATGTTGTGTTGCTTCTATGACACTTCTCTCTCGCTTGTCAGCTTGCGTGCTTGACTGGTCTCAAACCGCACACTTTAGAGTCCAAAGTCCAACACTCTATCAGGTTAGCTACCTGAGAAGCTAATCACGTTGAAATCAGTGTGTAAATGTAGGTGGTGTATACAAGCATTAAAATGTATTGTTTTTCAAATGATGCATTATAGATATCATAAAAGAGCAGTGTGTGAGTAACAGTACGTAAAATATGTGTTAATAAAGTCACAATCAGCCATTGTAGTCATGATTTCTGTGTAAGTAAATAAAACGCACAGTTGTTGTAGCGCCTCTAGTGTTAATTTCACCAGGAAACTGTGACGAAACTTAGAATTCGGCACGTAAAAGACAGTTTGCCAAAATGTAGTCATAGTAACATTCATTCTGTGAGACTAGGTTGCAGCCAGTATCTTTCTTCCTGACCAAAAATGGTGGAACTTTTCAAAAGCTTTTTTGTAGTCAAGACTTCAAGGTATTTGGCTATACAGAAAGTGACTTTAAAAAATAAAAAAAATATTCACTAGGGTAAAAAGTGTGACAACTAGCCACAATCTCCTCCATATAAATTATAATATCTATAATAAAAAATAATATATTAAAATATAATTTACAGTGCATCCACTCCTTGTCATTTCACTGTTAATTGTACACTGTTTTCAGAAGAAATCAGGTCACTTGGAAGAAAAGAGGACTTGATTCATTCTGAAGCTAAAGCCTGCCTGCTGAAAAGAGAAAGGAACAGACAGTGAGACAGAAAGAGAGGCACACAATGCAGAGTGATGGACAAGGGTAAAAAGATTTGGAGGTTTTGATCATCTGCTCTTGTCATTCTTTAACCATGGCAAGAGAATCACTGGGAGGGCAAAGAGAGCAGGAGGTATAGAGACTAAAAAATACAATGAATGAGTGAGATGCAGAACTCTCAATGAGAGTGTGAAAGACAAGATCACTCAGACACCTCTGTCTATCCCAACTCTCTCTCTCTCCTGTTCTCTCCATCTCTCACAGGGGCCTTTGAATGAGTTCTGAAATTACAGTCTGGTGGAGAGAAGGGAAGTAGTAGCAGTAATTCTGCAGTTCTACAAGAAATATAACTGGTTTTAACATTTGAGACACAAAACTGTGAATCATATTATATCATCTAATTCATGAAGTGATCTTATATGGGGGATTGGTTCGTTTTAGGCCTCATCGGAATAGGGGTTGTACTGACTAGTCAACTGGATCTACACAAGTCAAGGCATTAGGTCTGTATTGGTGTCCTTTTTTTTTTTTTTTTTTTTTTTTTTGTAACCTGTAAAGGCCAAATATGAGAATGTGAAAATAAAGTGAAACTACGTTATCCTTACGCAGCTGCAATGCAATAAAATCCAGACTAAATTATGCCTGCTCAAACCCACCTTAGCCCCTGTTTCAAAGGCAGTTCTGATGCTGCTTTTGTTCTGTGTAAATGAAATGCAGCATCAAAGCAGCCTTAAACTTTTTGTTGTTGTCTTGACAGAGCATATATTTTGTCATTTATAGTGTCATATTTAAAAGTATAATTTCAGATTTTCATTCATTTCATGTTTCTATATCATAAATTTATATATTTTAAACATACATTTCAAAAACATTATTTGTGCATTTGTAATTGTTATGGAAATGCCACATCTGAACAGCATTAAAATGTCTGTGTAAATATACATTTTATTAATATAAATCCCACTTGAGATGCAGCTTCTGTGCCACCTTTCCAATGTAAACATGGCTCAAGAGTGTCTTGCATTAACAAAGCACAATGTAAGCAAACCAATTAGCAACAGACTGTTCTCAAAGTGAAATCTGAAACAGTAGGTTGACTTTTCTTTAGGTAAAATCAGTCTTTGCATACCGAAATTCTAAACACTGCCCCAGTGGCCCAAACTTTCGTTTCTCACCTGTATAATCTCAGCTGCACAGGACACTTTACAGCAGGCCTTCAGATTGCTGATGGTAAACAATGACTAGCCATCTAGTCTGCTATTTCTCTGGACCACTAATTGACTAATAAGTGAGTAGCTGTACAAGCCCTATACTAAAGACAAAATCCAAAGGAAAACCTTTGGTAACGTCTGTAAACAAGCAAGCAAGTCAACACAATAATGCAATGGTAACATTGTAATAAACCTGCAGTAACAAGATAAAAAATGATTTTGTAAAGGTATAGTGACCTACTGTTAACATCATTGTAACTATCATGGTACTTGGCAATTACGTTTCTCTACTGCGCAGAAAAAGAATGAATGAAAGGGAGTAATTAAAAAGGAAACAGAGAAAAGTAAACATGATGACAGGGTTAATTTTCTCTCTGTGGCCTTAACTGAAGCCTATAAGCTGGAGAGGGACAGGCTGTTTGTATGCTGTCTGACTGGAGGAAATGACTGTTATCATAGGAAATAAAATCAAGCCCTGATGCTCTCTTTCAGCTTACAGTACGAGGTCATGCGGCGGTCTCAGACCCCCTCCTCACACTGTTAGTGATATTATGTAGACTCTGTTCATAGAACAGAAAACTTCCTCTTTTTTAAGCTACAATGGGGTTAAAAAATCTGAGTCTAATTGTGAAAATTTTAATACAGTACTTTTTTTTTTTTCTTTTTTTTTCATTGAACAATCTTATCAGCATAATTTGAGTGAAGAGTTGAACTGAATAATTAACATGAATTACGATTTCTTAATATTTGGTATGTCCCCTTTTTTGTTTAAAAACACTGCACTTGAGCTGGTATGGACTCCACAAAACATTGCATATGGTTCCTGACCTTTGACCTTTGTACAAAGGAGCTGATAAGGTCAATGTCACAAATTTGATTTGATTAGAGACACAGAAATAGTGATCAGTGTAAAAGTAGTGTCTTTATTTTTCCCCAAGGTGAAATCTGTCTTTCACTTGATTTTAACATGGGGATTCTTCACAATAAACAAGGAGACTAGGCAACACGAAACACAAAACATCTATAAAAGTAAATAGTTCCAAGATAAAGTAAAATGTATATTATATATAATGTGTATGTCTGTCTTCAAACAATCAGCTTAATATCTCAAATATTTCTTCTTATGTTATATCACAACATTTCTTTGATTTCATCATTGATATTTGTTTATTTTCAGGTTTGAAAGTGACTGTCATATAGCCAGAGAAAGTGGCTTAAGTTTAGTTGAGTCCCAAAGGATTTTATATGAGTTTACTGACAGGGACTGCTTGTGAATTAAAGTAAAAGGTTAATGGCTTTGGATGAGACTGCGTTTTGTTCTTTATATAAAAAAAATCTTTGTCTTCTAAGAAGATCTGATGAACTACGCGGACACATTATAACACACACTCTAGCTGTGTGTTAGGACAAAGAGGAAGGCTCAAGCATGGTCTAAGACAGCTCTAATGACACCTTCAGCCATGAAAGCAGAACCCGTCTCACCCTGCTTCTGACAGTGATAATGACTGGCTTTGCATAAACCTGTCACTTGCAGCAAAATACACTCGGCCAACTTCATCATATAATTAAACCCTGCCTACTGTATCTCATAAAGAAAAAAATGTGTAGTGCTAATAGCTACCTCTTTGCCATAACTCAGCTTTGCTTTAGCAATTGTGTTCCTTCAGGTATGCTTTTTTCCTGCCTTTTTTTTTTATTTTTATTTTTTAATTTACTCTTTGAATGAAGTACTATGCTGTTTGAGTGGATATGTGGGAATTAAGTGGTCTCAAAGAGAGAGGGTAGAGAGAGAGAGAGAGAGAGAGAGAGAGAGAGAGACCATCAGAGTGAAAGATGGATAAATCAATTAATTCTTAAAAAAATAAAATAAAAAAAAAAACACACTGAACGTCTCAGATTTGTGTGTTTATATTTATGTGCGTAAGTGATAGACTCTACTGAGCCTGAGAATCTGTGTGTGCAGGTAACAACAGGTGAGTGTCACTCTCTGTTGTCTTGAAGGCCCTGAGGGCTGCCTGGGGGCCTGCCTGCAGTGTCTGTTCTTACACAGCTCCAACATCAGGAAAGAGAGCAGACATACAAGTGCTGTAGCCTCCAGCAAACACCTGTTTTTTTATGAAGCTTTCTTGTGCATATAAACAAGCTTACATCTACCCTCCTCCCACTTTAATTCACTCAGGACTTAATGGCACTGTAACAATGGTAGTAACGTGCTACATTTTCTCCGTTACATTTACTTGAGTACATTTTTGGAGAAAATGTACTTTTAAGAATAGGTTTAATAGTAGGTACTTTTTACTCTTACTCAAGTAAATTAAAAAAAAAAAAAAAAAAAAAAAAAAGTACTTTTTTTGCTTCGTTACAATGGGCGACATTCCTGTCGTTACATTACTGGTTTTAATTAAATCAGTTAATCACACAGGGACCACAGGGACCTGGTGCTCAGGCACCTCAGCCGTCTAGGGTTTCGGGTCAACTGAGAAAAGAGCAAGCTCTCCCTGGTTCAGAGCATCTCTTTCTCGGCATGGAGTTGGACTCACGAACGAGTGTGCACAGTCTGTGCTGAACTGCGCACAGCAGTTCCACTGAAACTTTTTCAGAGGCTCCTGTGGCATATGGCATCCTCTGCGGTTGCCACACCGCTCAGGTTGATGCATATGAGACCGCTTCAGCACTGGCTTCAGACTCGAGTCCCGAGATGGGCATGGCGCCGCGGGACACATCGCGTGGTCATCACGCCGATCTGTCGCTGCCTCTTTAGCCCTTGGATCGACCTTGCATTTCTATGGGCAGGGGTTCCCCTAGAGCAGGTCTCCAGGCATGTCATGGTTACCTCTTAGATGGGCTGGGGTGCCGTTTGCAACAGGCACACAGCCGCCAGCTCCTGAACTGGCCCGCGGTTGCATTGACACATAAACTGCCTCGAGTTGTTTGCAGTACTGCTTGCCATGCGGAGGTTCCGGCCGTTGATCCAGGGCAAGCACGTGTTGGTCCGGACGGACAACACAGTGACAGTAGCATACATCAACCTTCAAGGCGGTCTACGCTCCCGTTGCATGTCACAACTCACCCGCCATCTCCTCCTCTGGAGTCAGCAGCGCCTCAAGTCGCTACGTGCCACTCACATCCCAGGTGACCACAACACCACAGCGGATGTGCTGTCACGACAGGTTACGCTCAGGTGAGAGTGGAGACTTCACCCCCAGGTGGTCCAGCTGATTTGGAGTCGATTTGGTCGAGCACAGGTAGACCTGTTTGCTTCCCAGGAATCCTCCCACTGCCTGCTTTGGTATGGCATGACCGCTGGCACACAACTTGCCCCCTGGACTACGCAAATACGCGTTTCCCCCAGTGAGCCTAATTGCACAGACCCTGTGCAAGGTCAGGGAGGACGAGGAGCAGGTCATCCTAGTAGCACCCCACTGGCCCACCCAGACATGGTTCTCTGACCTCACGCTCCTCACGATGAATTCCCCAGAGGAAGGACCTTCTTTCCACGTCTGGCCCTTGGATGGGATGGGGAAGACCTAAGTGGCCAACCACCTGCGGTGATACACATGATCACTCAGGCTAGGGCTCCCTCTATGAGGCGCCTGTATGCTTTGAAGTGGCATCTGTTCACTAAGTGGTGTTCTTCCTGACACAAAGACCCCCAGAGGTGTGCAGTCGGATCTGTGCTTTCCTTCCTGCAGGAGAGGCTGGAGGGGCGGCTGTCCCCCTCCACCTTGAAGGTGTATGTAGCCACTATAGCGGCACACCACGACACAGTGGACGGTAAGTCCTTAGGGAAGCACGACCTGATCATCAGGTTCCTGAGAGGCGCTAGGAGGTTGAATCCCTCCAGACCGCGTCTCATCCCCTCATGGGACCTCTCTGTAGTCCTTCGGGATCTACAGGGAGCCCCCTTCGAGCCCCTGGAGTCAGCTGAGCTAAAGGTACTCTCTTTGAAGACTGCCCTCCTGACTGTGCTCACTTCCATCAAGAGGGTAGGGGACCTGCAGGCATTCTCTGTCTGTGAAACGTGCCTGGAGTTCGGTCCGGGCTACTCTCACGTGATCCTGAGACCCTGACCGGGCTATGTGCTCAAGGTTCCCACGACCCTGTTTAGGGATCAGGTGGTGAACCTGCAAGCACTGCCCCAGGAGGAGGCAGACCCAGCTTTGGCATTGTTGTGTCCGGTGTGTGCTTTACGCATCTATTTGGATCACACACAGAGCTTTACAAGCTCCAAGCAGCTCTTTGTCTGCTTTGGTGGACAGAGGAAAGGAAGAGCTGTCTCCAAACAGAGGATCGCCCACTGGGTCATTGACGCCATCATGATGGCATATCACCCCTCCCATGAGGTGAAGACGTGCACCTTTGACTCCCAGTCGTGTTCACAAGTTGTGATCCCTGGATGACATTCCTCCTTAGCCCTGTGGCAGATGAGTTTGCGGAGAAACTTGCTGCTGGCACAGTACATGTGCTAACTAAGCCCTGTACTGGGGTAGGTGCTCCACATGTGCTGGTTCCCCATAGGTGACCCCATGTGATATATCTTCCGCTAAATCGTTTCCCTGTCGGTAATCTGCGTCTTCCTTGGGCAGAGAACTCTCTGCCCCTGGTCACCATGCTTGTAGAAACTCCTCCCCCCTTGGGTATGACCTACCACGCGACTTCTCCACATGACGTACTTCCGACAAGACTCGGTAAGACCATGTGTATTTCCACTCAAAATACCCCCCCTTCTCTGGGTGGGGTGTGGTCTGCGTGGTGTCTTCCCCTTGGGAGTGACACCCCCCCCCACCGACGCAGACATTTATGGCCCCCAGTCGGTTAACAAATTCCACTCTTTTTGGGGAGAAAAAAGAGGAAAAGAGGCCACGGCTGGACTAGCCTCTTCCTATTTGTTGGGCAGTCGACTTGTTCCCGAAGGACCATTCGACGCTCATAAGAGCGTTGGGGGAGGTTACGTGACAGCCTGGTGCGCTGGCTACGAGGCACACAGCGGTCTGCCCGTCTCACACCGCCAGTCCACGTAACACAGTTCAGCTAGTTTTGGCATTTTGTATAGGGACCCCTAGTGTTACTACATCGACACAACGTCGAGTGAGTGACAGATAGGGAACGTCCTGGTTACTTTCGTAACCTCCGTTCCCTGATGGAGGGAACGAGATGTTGTGTCCCTCTTGCCACAACGCTGAACTACCCGCTGAAATGGCCGGGACCTGGTCTCGGCTCCTCAGCACAAAACCTGAATGAGTGGTTGCATACTAGCTCCTTTTATACCCATATGTCTGGGGGAGTGGCATGCAATTTCCACTCGCCAATTCCCATTAGCCTTTTTTCAAAAAGCAGAGGTGTTTGGGGCTCCCAAGAGTGACCCCTAGTGTCACTACATCGACACAATGTCTTGTTCCCTCCATCAGGGAACGGAGGTTATGAAAGTAACCAGGACGTTCTTTCTACACTGAAAATATTGGAACTACACTGAACTAACAATCCATACAGTACTTTAAAAAGCTGTGAAATAGCGACAGTAGGCATTAATAAAGCATGATCTTTGTTTTGTTTTATTCAGAATTATGTGTGATTGGGCCTGTGGGCCTGTGGAATATTTCACTATAATAATTACTAGAAACTGGTTTCCAAACTTCTCTTCTAATTGACAGATTTGTCCAAATCTGACAAGCGTCCTTAAAGTGATAGTTCAGCATAATTAATATTCTGTCATCATTTCCCAAATGTCCAAACCTGTGTGACTTTCTGTATTTTGTGGAACCCAAAATATGTTAGACAGAATGTTAGACTGACAGTCTCAATCACCATTCCCTTTTAAAATATGATGAAAAAATAAAAAACATTGAAAGTAAATGGTGACTGAGGATAACATTCTCTCTGACATCTCCTTAATTGTGTTGCATTTTTTTTCTCCCCTTTTTGTCCCCAATTTGGAATGCCCAATTCCCAATGCACTCTAAGTCCTCATGGTGGCGTAGTGACTCAATCCGGGTGGCGGAGGACGAATCTCAGTTGCCTCCGCGTCTGAGACCGTCAACCCGCGCATCTTAGCATGTGGCTTGTTGAGTGCGTTAACGCGGAGGCATAGACTGTCGAAAAGATTGTCTTGTCTCTTTTGTAGTTGCTAGCGTCTGTTTTTCTTTTGGTTTCTGTACGAAACATAGAGCAGTAGCGGTTCATCTACATCAATTTTCTTGACTGTGAACATAACTGTATCGCACGCTTAGAATAAGTCAAATGTTATTGTTTGTTGATGTGGACGCTAATATAGTTATCATTACAGTTATCGTTATAGTTAACTTTCTTGGCGTGAACGGGCCTTAAATGTCCGTTTTGTTACATATGAAAATAACTAGTTACTCGCTACTTGAGTATTCTTTTAATTGAATAATTTTTTACTCTTACTCGAGGAATTATTTACATCATTACTTTAACTTCTACTTGAGTAATTATTTTTTTCAAGTAATTGTTCTTTTACTTGAGTACAGTTTTTGGCTAATCTACCCACCTCTGAACACAAGCATACACCTCCATATTTTCCTGCTTTCTCTCTCTAGCTCAGCTATTCTGCCAGTATCTTAGAAGTGGCCGTCCACACTCTTGATTCTCTGATTTTATTTGTGTGGCATAAATAAATACATCAAGATGGCTTAGTAATGCATACAACAAGGCCACAGCCCCACAAATCACCCACAGAGCTGGCCTACGCCATCACTCATGCGCCCCGCACTTTACAACACAATTACCTGCCATCTGACACAAATGAGCTGGGCCCAGCAACCTGCAGCAAGCTAATTACAGCCCAGCATGGCCAGCCTCCCATTAAAACAATCAGTCTTTTGTGCCAGTGCCACCATCAACAAACAGCCACTGCCCAACGAACTGATACAGATCTCACCTTCAGATCTTTAATCAGAACTGTAATCAGACATTTCTCTGCTTTTTTGTCTCGTTTATCACAATACGTTATGCTAATGTATACAGAGGCTATTCCAGGGACTCTGGGGGCACTAGGCAAAAAATAAAAGTGGGCCCTTCTGCAACAAGCGCACGTTCTGCATGTTTAGAGATGATCCAGGTGTTTGGATCACAGGGATGATGTACAGTCTCGGCAGGGTGTGTCAAATACGGTGGTCTGCGGTGTCCTCCGCTATATAGCGCTCAAAATCAAGACCAGAATTGTGCATGTAAATTACGTTCAACAGTGAGTTTGTGGGCATGTTTGCACCATTGCCTGATCTGCATAATTTATTTTTTAAATCGGGTGCTAAACAAGCGCAGAGAGCACGTGCAAAAAAAAATTGCGTTTTTACCGTGCACACTTCATTCTTAGTAAATGTGCCCCTGAATGACAATCTAATCTTTTCTAAAGAAATTTAATGATAAGAATTTAAGAATGCATAAAATTGTCTCTAAATGCACACATATTTGGAACTTCTAAAGGACATTGTTTGCTAAAGCCTCACATGACAAAAAAACGAGAGCTCGCTTTAATGGTCATGTGTGTCTTTATTACATGTTTGTGTCCGTAACTCTCATTTTGATTTTGCATGTCAGATGTAAATTAAGGAATTACTCTCACTGTAACATTTCTATCATAATACAGTGGTGAAATATCAAAGCTGGAGATTATGCCTTTCTAATGATGTAGCTTTGTTTTGTCACGATTAAATAGGAATTGTATGTAGAATAACATGCAAGGAATGTAAACAATACCCATCGCGACTCGCACGGCCATTGGCAGTCTTTTCGTGAGAAGGGATAATTCAGTAAAAAATTACCTTTCCCAGCTTGGGGACCCTGGTTATTGCCTGCCTTGCCTGTCCCATAGGCCAGCCTCTGAATGTACACGAGCACAGGACATCTGACACTGCATAGCTCAAAGCATTTCTGTGTTGTTGCAGAATGGTGACTATTATGGAATTGCAGAGGCCATCTGATTACATTGTTGTAGAGGCCAATTAAAAGGACTGAGATCACACATGCTACATTAGGGGTCGTTCACTTCACTCACTTCATGCTAGTCAGCAGGGCGTGGATTGGGTTAGCCTGTGAAACTACTATTAATTAACATTAACAATGCCAGGGGCCTCAGTCACAAGGTGATCTACCCGTTCCACAAGTGTAATGACAGAGTGGCTGACATCAGGGGAAATTGTGACCAAAAAAAAAAAGAGCAAAACAACAGCCCCTTTACCTCCTTCATTGGCGGGACAAAAAGTGCAATGATAGCGGATATTCCGGGCCCCTAATTACCAATTGTTTACAGTGCACCACCTCAACACTTACCCTTAGGCTTCTGTTCTGTGAACCTCAGATTTTAACAAAGGAGGTAGAAAAGTGAGACAGAGAGAGAGAGAGAGAGAGAGAGAGAAGAGAGAGAGAGAGAGAGAGAGATGTCAGGCATTTTACTTTGTGCAAGAAGCACAAAGATACAGAGAAGAGAGCAATGTTGCCTAGTTCCATGTGCCTCTGCACTGTTGCTGGGTGCCCATGATGGGTTCTCACAAATAGGGGCATTGCAGTAATTTTAAAAGTGTGTGTGTGTGTGTGTGTTTGGGGGGGAAGCTATCAGTAGGTGGCTCGCACAGACCCAGCACTTACAGTACAGTATTAATATATTACAGTATATATTTAAGCAATATAGTGCTGATTTAGGGCCATATAGCATGATTGCAAGTGTGATATTGCTTATATACAACAGTTCAATGAACAGGTACATTTTTAAAAATTAGGAAAATCTGAGTACGGTCATAAAAACGCATTTGTGCATGTAACTACTTTCTTACGTGACGGATCAGAATCTGCCGTTGCTGGTTCAAAACAAATGATGCGTCCAAGCCTTCGTTAGTAATTCAAAAATGTCACTTCAGAAGTAGTATCACGGCTTGTGCTGTTTGTAACAAGTTATTGGATAAACAAGGATATGTGTGCGTGTGTGTGTGTGTGTGTGAGAGAGAGAGAGAGAGAGAGAGAGAGAGAGAGAGAGAGGTGGAGAGAGATGGAGCATATGCAATCACCTGTTGCCACTCCTAAACAGAGATGCTGTCAGCTTTCTGAAGATCAGCTTTCTCAGCGGAAAATAGCTGTCCAAGCGGGGGTATTCCCCCACTATTTCGTGGTAGCCGGTGCACAAGAGTCATTCACTATAAAAACCGCAATCTCCTCCGCCATTTTAAACAGCACATCCTCTCCAATGTGGAAATTGAGTTCTGTAATTAATCAGTCTGTTGTGTCTCTCAGCTGTGATGAGCCGTAATGCTGAAGTTGTTCGTTTAAAGCCATTTAAAGATTTAGTAGTGTAGTAGTAATATGAGCGATCACGTTGAGCTGTTGTATGTAAACACTGACTGACGTGGATTCACTTCACTTCATCAACTGGCTCTTATTACACACAAAAATTATCTTCTGGCTAACATATAAAATGTAAAAAAAAAAATACATGTTAAGAGACACATATACAGTAGCTTTTAACACATCTGCACTGCTCTTACTCTTTAGTTTAGAACCGCACGAACACAAGTGATACCAACAGTGAAGCGTCCGAGTGCTGATGGTGTGAGACCATCAGTACTCATGGAACTTCTCTTGTCCAATCAGATTCGAGGACCAGAAATAACTTTTGTATATTAATATATATGGATTATATAAGTATTATATTAATATATACGTAATATTTACTTTTAATATTTGTAGTATTTTAAAGATTCAAGTATTGCAAAATTAGCTGCAAAAATAAAGGGCATCTTGTGGAGCACTTGCTTCTGATTCACACATGAAAATAAAAGACTGAGCACAAGCTGGACATGAATAAATTATTTAATCAATTACAATAATGACAATTGTGCATGTGCACAATTTTATGTTTTTCTCTGTGCTTGTGCACTGTGGGATTTAAATGTATCCAAGTGGCTTGTGTGTTTTGACTATGTCCACCAAAATTCGTTCAGATGCATTTAATAATTCAGTGACCATTTCTGGTGATGCCAGATGGTGGTGACAAATGAGTCTCTTGTGTGAAATTAGTTAGTCACTGAATCGACGATCAAAAGAAAATTTGAATCCTTTAAAATTTGTACACTGGCGGGCAAATTTTGGAATAATGTACAGATTTTGCTTTTTCGGAAGGAAATTGATACTTTAATTCACCAAAGTGGCATTCAGCTGATCACAAAGTATAGTCAGGACATTACTGATGTAAAAAATAGCACCATCACTATTTGACAAAAGTAATTTTTGAGCAGCAATCACTCCAACACCTTATCCTTGATACTTGAAATAGATGCTTCACATGTCCTCAGCTGACAGCTTCATTGAATTCTACCCGCTCAACACCAGTTTCATGTAAAACAGTAAAGAGAAGACTCAGGGGTGCAGGCCTTATGGGAAGAATTACAAAGAAAAAGCCACTTTTGAAACAGAAAAACAAAAAGAAATGGTTAGAGTGGGCAAAGAAACACAGACATTGGACAACAGATAATTGGAAAAGAGTGTTATGGATCTTAACCCCACCGAGCTTTTGTGGGATCAGCTAGACTGTAAGGTGCGTGAGAAGTGCTTGAAAAGACAGCCACATCTATGGAATGTGCTACAGGAAGCGTGAGGTGAAATGTCACCTGAGTATCTGGACAAACTTACAGCTAGAATGCCTAGGATCTACAAAGCTGTCATTGCTGCATGTGGAAGAGTTTTTGATGAGAACTCTTCGAAGTAGTTAAATTTTTCATATTGTAATAGTAATTTTTCACGTTATTAATGTCCTGAATATACATTGTGATCAGTTGAATATCACATTGGTGAATAAAAGTACCAATTTCTTTCCATAAGAGCAAAATCTGTACATTATTCCAAACTTCTGGCTGCCAGTTTATGTCTACAGACCTACAAAGAGACTTTAGTAGATGTTTTAAGCATAAGAACATAGCAAATCTATAATTTCACTGTAGTTGCTGAGTTACTTTTGTCAAAAGACAACAATTATAGTCTTATAATAATTATAATGAGTTCCAATAACCCCTGAACGTTTTTATGTATAAAAAAGTGTGTTTACATATCTATTGACTTCAGTAAAATGCTTAAGTGTTCTAAGAACACAGCAGATATATCTTTTTTCCTACAGACTGACAACTGCACACCAACATAGAGGTAAAAAACAGGAGCTGATATAAAAAATAGCTTTACATATTTAACACAGATCTAATAATCTGCTTAACTTGGCAAAAACAACCGATCAAACAATTTCCTCACAAACATTACGTAAAAAGCATAACTTAATGAAGATTCATGCGGTGATATAAACTCTACTTACAATGTGTGCTTAAAAGAAGGATTGTCCTTTGTTTGTTTGTTTTTTGTTTTTGTTTTATTTCACGTAATGCTGCCAATCAAGAACGATATGCCGATAAATAACTCTCATTTGTGTGTCCCTCATCTCTAGATTATTCATTTAGATCAACATCAATGCCGATAAAAAAACATAGATAAATGAGCATTGTTGAAAGCAACTTTGTAGAAATTAGCGAAGCCGCGTTGATTAGACTGTCTGACTGACGGCCTATTACGTAAGGGTTGTTTCGGCTCATGAAACTCACCTGTGATTGGCTGGATGGTCACTCAATCAGCCCAAAGTAACAAAAGGCAAAGAATACTGTATACAAATCCACCATTTGGACTTGGTATGGTTTTAGCTTGGAAAAGCGCGGGGACAAAAATCACCTTTTCATGTCGCCCGCGGCTGCTACGCCCTTGCTCATATATCCCTGGGGAGACACTTCCTGTTCAGTCACACAGGACTGAACCTTCAGCTAACTTGCAATTTACATATTTAATTACCGAACTGCCTTACAGAGGTCTTGAAATGCCTTTTTAAAGTAGAAGTAATATTAACTTGACATAGCATCTTAAAAAACATGGCACCCATGGCACAAGATGCGTAGAAAACAGCCAGATCCGTCTCAACTGCCAAGGACATCCGTGTTGTGTTGTACATCTGGCATGTGTATTGACCAACAATTTAAAAATAGTGCAAATAGAATGAAAGATCATGTAGGGGTATGTAGGGGTATAACCCCAGTGTCCTGGCCAAAATTCCCCCCATTGGCCCTTATCTATCATGGCCTCCTAATAATCCCCATCCCTGAATTAGCTACATCACTCTACTCTCTCTCTCTACTCAATAGCTAGTGTGTGGTGGGCGTTCTGGCGCACTATGACTGCCGTCGCATCATCCAGGTGGATGCTGCACACTGGTGGTGGTTAAGAAGATTCCCCCTATACAATGTAAAGCGATTTGAGTGCCTAGAAAAGCGCTATATATGTAAGGAAATATTATTATTATTACGTCCTTTGTGAACGGGCCCTAAGTCTACCACGGACAGACTGACAAACCCGATTGCAAAATGGATTACTGTGGACTATAGGCCAGTGAGAGGCTTTTGTTCAATGATGATGACATTAATAATAATAATACAATTGATTTTAAAATAATACAATTATTTTTAAAGACACATTTTTTTAATAATGTAGGCCAAAAAAATAATTTATTTGAAGTATATGAATTATCTACAATTGGGGACTTTTCTCAGCAAATACTGATGTATGTGATTATTTGTGATCATTTGATTATTTAATTAACATTATCATGTAATTAATTTAAGGTTTTGTACCCAAGAATAAAAATCACACACACACACACACACACACACACACACACACACACACACACACACACACATGTTGGTGCAGCTATCATTATGAGGACTCTCCATAGACATAATGATTTTTATACTGGAAGAACTATAGATTCTATCCCCTAAACCTAACCCTACCCCTAAACCTAACCCTCACAAAAAACTTTCTGCATTTTTACATTTTCAATAAAACATTGTTAATATGTTTTTTAAGCAATTTGAATTATGGGAACACTAGAAATTTCCTCATAAACCACATTTATAGAATAATACCTTTGTAATTACCAGTTTGTAACCTAAACAAATTTCCTCGTAAACCACTTAAACCTGCCCACACACACACACGCATGCGCACACACACACACACACACACACACACACAAATATACTGTATTTTAGTCTCTCATTTTAAGAGGTAAAAATAAACAATCTCATGTCAAACAACTGCTGTCAGTCACCAGCCCAACCAGCATGGGCATAGCTTGTTCTTGTTCTTTTACGTGTAAGTCAGGTTCAGGGAGAAGGAAAAGGTCAAATACTTCCACATTATGTTTGTGTTTACAATATATGTCATACATTTCACAGCCAATTGTTTGTTCTTGGTATCCACAGCAGGGAGAAAAAAAGGGAAGAGTTCCTAAATGGGACACATCTTGGAATCGAGTCTTTAGCGTTTCCTCTTTAAGTAATAATAAAAAGACCAAACCCTCATGAGTTTTTACAGAACATATTTCATCCCTTCCCCCCCTCTTTTGTCTGTAATGGTGTATTAAAGCAATATTTTATGTCACCATTGACATATATACGTTGTGACTTAAACAATATGAGCTGTGTTAAAGTATAAATTGCTTATACCACAGGATTTCTTATTGTGACTTCAATTCTCAGAGCTTTTACAGAATTTATTATTATTATTTTTTTTTATTTTTTTTGTCACGTTTTCTCCAGTGCCAGCAGATGTGGCAACTGATTGTCATAAAACATCCATGATCAGATAGATGAGGTGTGTTTAGGTGAGGTACAGCAGCATGGAAGTCATTTCTCAGCATGAATGAGGACTTTTACTAAGAGTAGCTAAGTATTAATTTTTTGGTTTGTGTTGGAATACTTCACGGTGCTCTTTTTTTATGAAATGACACAGAGAAAACACGCCTGTTTGGGGGGAAGAAAATCTAATTAAATACAATTAAAATAAAGGTGGACGTGGGCCATTAGTAGATTCTTTGTTTAGCCAATCAAGTCATTGAGGCGCTTTCTCACTTTCGATCATTCTGCAGCCCATTTATGGCAAGCAGTAGTTTGTCGTGTGAAAAACAACAATTCAAAATGCATGTAACTATTCAAAATGCATGTTTACTGTATTTTTATTACTTTAAGATGCTCTCCTGCTCAATATCTGATTACAGCAATCTCCAAAGGCCACCATGTGTGTACATGTCTTTGGAGGGTGGGGTTTTGGAAAGAGGGGGCGTGTCTAGTTTAGTGGAGCAGTGGAAGTTCAACAACAGCCAACATTGCTTCCAGCACATATAATAAAATAAATGCTATACTTTATCATGCATTTAAAATAGTTTGTGCTGTGTGGTCTTAAAGTCAAAGACAGCAGTGTTGATGTTCACAGAACACTGCCGTGATACAACACAGGCGATGTGATTAGTCACGGGTTAAACCTTAGCACATGGTGAATGCTGCATGATCACAGAAACCCACACACTCAGGGGTTAAATTGGGCCAGAACGATCAAGAACACATTCTGTTCATGCTCCTCTGTTTAAAAAAAAAAAAAAAAAAAAAACAAAAAAAAAACCTGATTGACAGTTTGGTTGTCAAACCATTTCCTGTATGCTACAGTTCTGTTTTATTTTGATTCAGTACAAACATTCCATCTCAAAACAACTTTAGTAAAAGTACATACAATTCATTACACTAACCATCATGTCAGTTAGTACATTTATATTCGTAGTTATAATCAAGCTGCAGTCTTCATCTTTCTGTTCAAGTATACATGACACGATGTGTACTCAAATATTTGAAGAGCATAAGCACAACGGCGAGGCTAATTGTGGTCCGACATCTATTGTTTTAGTCCGACTGAAATCAATTGTGTGTGTGTATTATTATGACTGTTATTATTGGTATTACAAAACAGTAGCATATTTATGTACTAATTTACAGTTGCATGTGCCATTGCTATGCAGTCCGGTCAAACCCTAAAGCCTTTATTTTGGCGGAGATTTTATTTTGATGGAACATGGAAAAAGGTAGACGTTTGTTTATAGTTGAGCTCACAATGGCCGTTTACAGCAGAGCAATCCTCTCATACACTATTCTGTCCACAAAAAACCCGTTGTTATGGGGTTACATTAGATTTGGATAGAAACTTTAACAGCCAAGCATATTTGAAAACATGGAAAATGTGCAATTAGTGAAACTGGAGCGCAGTTTATTTAACAAGTGCAGCTCATTAGCCTCACATGTGCTCTGAGTATGTGTACAGAGAACAGTGCTGGATACATACAGAAAGCGCAGCGAGCAGCGCATGGAGACTATTTATTTATTTATTTAATTTGCAGCCCTTGCGGTTTGATAATTGCACTACCTCAAATCGCAAATGTGATTTTTTTTTTTTTTTTTTTTGTCTGATTAATCGTTCAGCTTTAGTACTGAATGGTGAACCAGGGTAAAGATAACATAGTAGAGAGTGGCATGGGGGCGTCGCTTCCATCTTTTAGAAGTGCACTTCACCTCGCTACACTGCCTGCTCTACATTCCAATGGAATAAAAAAATAAAATGCAACCCAATGCACCTTCTGTTTCTGATGTACATCCACTGACACACAGTAATTTGCATAATTTTGCTTGCTTTATTAAAAGTTGGATATGAGGGCGGGTTTTACAACCAGGACCAATCGAATTATAATTAAAGAATTTTGCCACTGGACAAATGTTAAATTGCCAATTTAAATTTAGTTACATGAAAACAGTTTCACATAAGCAAGAGTGCTGCATGGCTCTACAGACCATTTCAAGTGGTGGTTTACGAGGAAAAAATTTTAGGTTACAAACTGGTAAGTACAAGGGTATTATGCTATAAATGTGGTTTATGTGGACATTTCTAGTATCCCCATAATTCAAATCGCTTAAAAAACATACGAAACGATGTTTTTATTTATTTATTTATTTATTTATTTATTTTTATTTTTTTTTATGTAAAAACGCAAAGTTTTTTGTGATGGTTAGCTTTAGGGGTAGGGTTAGGGGATAGAATCTATAGTTTGTATGTATAAAAATCATTATGTCTATGGAGAGTCCTCATAATGATAGCTACACCAACATGTGTGTGTGTGTGTGTGTGTGTGTGTGTGTGTGTGTGTGTTTGAAAGAGAGAGAGAGGATCTGTTCCAAAACTTAGTGAGCTACCTCGCTGTCTCCTGCATACATAGACACCTGTCTTCTATGGCAGAATCCTACCTGAAATGATGCCTCATAAGAGACCGATTTGGAACAATCTACAGGAGGAGGCAGCACCTCCTCGCTTCATTCAAATAGCACTCCTCATGCACAGTACACGTGACTCGACTCCCGATGATATGATCAGATATGATTTTCAACTATACAGGTGATGCAAGAGAAACTATGTGATCCTCTAATGAGTATAAATACAGCACACACACATTTTGGGGAAAAATATCAATCGGTTTGGTGTCATATTAAACTGTTATTTATCAATAGTACCTTATCAAAATTTCAAAACATTAACTCTATTTCCCAGCTGTAGTGTAGTGGTAATCCGTGTGACCATACAGTGAGAGACAATTCCGATGACTTCAAAGAAACCGCTCGCTGACTGAAAGACTCAATGAACACCAACTTAACTGGCTCATGACATTTAAAAATGTCTTTTGTCGCACCTGCTGGCTAAAATCTTTAATGTCATAAGAATAAAATAAAATACATCTTTTACACATCTGCGCTGCTCTTACACATTAGTTAAGAATACCACAAGCACAAGCGAATGATACAAACAGTAATGCGTCTGAGTACTGCCGTTCTGAGATATCAGCACTCTTGGAACATCTCTCGTCCAATGAGATTCGAGGACTGGAACTAACTGTTGTATAATTGTATATTTTTAGTATAGTTTGTGAGTAGTATAGTTTGATTTCATTTTTTATTTATCATTTCAAAATATGTTCATTACACTATTACAAAAGAGTTTTAACGTATGTTATTATGCTTTTTCGAGAACATTTTGCTTGAGGCAACAGAATCACCACAAGATTTTAGGATTCCCCGCCTCCAAAATCCCAATTTAACCGCTGTGCAACCTCAAATGCAAGAAATGTGGCAGCTCTCTTGCTATGGTGAAAGAGAGGGAGGATTGCATGCCATTCTACTGTTAATGTGTCTAACACATAAATCTGAATAACGAGAGAAAGACGAACAGCTCACCCTTGACAAACACTCTCTCGTAACTCTCTCTCTCACACACCTACACACTGCATGTTTCCTCTCGTCTGTGATTGAGAACTTCCTGTCTCTGCTGCAGCCTCTCTATCCACAGACACCACCCCTTTCTCTCTAGCTCATGCATATTCAAATCTTTATTACATGATGTGGTGATAGACATTTACAACCCTTGCACAAACATCAAAAATACCGCAGAAACATTCCGGCCCTTTTCCAGCCTGCACCTGATCATAAAGCATCCAAAATAAGTCTCAAATCCCAGAATTCCTCTTGAGTCTGCGGCCCTGCTCCACTGGGGCCATGTCTCATAGCAACCTGCTCTGTTTCCCTTCAAACAGGAACCCACAGACAGACTTCTGTTGTTTTGCTCTACTCTGTCATTACTTCTCATTGACTAAATGATGGATACAGCAGCTCAGCATGACAGCGGTAGTGATGGGAACCAAAACCTCCAAGGAAAGGTGGATTACGCAGGCAGGGTCCTGCAACCCTCATGCCCAGAGAACAGCGCTGTAGGCTGGTAGATGATGGAAGAGACATGCATCTGGAGACTGACAGGCTGTGGGTGTACTTGAGGCAAGAGGTGGTGATAAGATCAGGTTTTAAATACAAACATATGTTGACACACAATATCAAACACATATACACATATACACATATACTTCCCCTCTCTCAATGAAGATGACAAGGATGGGCGATACCACTTATTTGATCTTTTTTGATCAAGTACTATAAAGATACTAATAGGTATTATAAAGATACTAAGTACATTTAAATGGTATAAAATTTGTTACAGTATTGGTGTAAGAAACAGCAGTCATTTCTGCATGTTTGATTTAAGGACAAATATAATCGAATTTACTTAATATATTCAAGTTCACGCTTGAACTAATTTATTCAATGTAGAAAGCACTTAATATTTTCTGCTGTATTAACTTCACCACAAAATCGTTTCTCTCTCTCTCTCTCTCTCTCTCTCTCTCTCTCTCTCTCTCTCTCTCTCTCTCTCTCTCTCTCTTCAGTGTGATGAAGTTAAAGGTGCACTCAGTAATTTTTTGAAGTATATCTAAGTGGCTTACATTGGTTTACACTGACACCTAGTGGCCTGGATGCTGCATCATTCAAACATAGTAGTTTTCAGTTACCAATGCCATTGTAGAAATTCACTATTCACAGTCAGTCATGATTCATTTAACCATGAATGAAAGTGTCCAATAACAGGGCAGTTACTGATATTAAGAGAGTAGTATTTTGGTCCATGTAGATTTAAACAGCTTTTATAAGGTTACTGATATTACTGAAGTCTTCATCTAATGTGAGTGACCTTGATTTTATAGATGTTGTAAAATTACAATTAATTTCCTAAGGATTACAACTTTTCAAATGAGGAAAAATTACTGGAGGGAGAAATAGTTTCTATACTAACACATTTTCATATTAACTTTCATTTTTTTCCACTTCAAAGCTTATAATGCACTTTAATGTTCATCCTAAATAAATAATAAAATAACTACTTTAACAGAAGAATTAGTATCAATATTATTAGGTAATAATCAATCCATCACAATGCAACATGAATATTGGAAGTATCAATATTTCAAGAACAACATGGCCATTGCTACAAAACAATGAGGTTGCAGAGTGAAAAGGGGGTGACACATTATAGTTTGTTGTGACATCCTCTCTGTAAGCCCCTAGTTCTGCCTTTCAAACTGTGCCAAACTTTTGAAGAGACACTCTCCCTCTATCTCTCTCCCTCAGTTCATAAATTCCCCCTCCCCGTCACGAAATACACCCACACATACCTCTCCATACGGCTCTTGGCACATCCCCTTCTCTCTGACAGGCAAATCAAACCAATGTGAGTGATAGAGAGCAGAGCACAGTGGGTGTGAGAGAGTGTATGAAGGATAACAATCAAAAGAATGAGAGAGTACAGGTGTTTGGGTTTACGAGACAAGCACAGTTGCCTGGGTCTTTGACAGCTGTTGATGTTATCACAGACACTTATTGGCTGTGAGTTTGAAAGGCAGCTGGTGCGGGGGGAATTGAGAGAGAGACACAGAGAAAGAGTGGGAGAGAGAGTGAGAAACTAGAAGTAGGAAGAGGGAGAGCAATGGGCCTCCCTTCTGAAACCTCCTTGTGCTAGATAACATTTGGCTGAACTTTCAGATGTGAACCTCCCTCCTGACACTCAGCAATCTGAGAAAGAGAGAGGGATGAAGATGAGTAAAAAAATATTGACTGGAGTGTTTCACGTCTATTTAGATGAGCAGAGGAGGGGGTCTGGTCTAGAGGGGTCATAAGTGAACGTCTCACAAAGCTGACAGACTTCAAGTTAATCAGGAGGAAATGTGTTCAGTTGAGTAACCCTTTACCAGAGTACTGCCACACACTCAAGCAGAGGTCGCTGCACAAACAATGAACGGAAAGAAAAAAAAATATTGTAACACAGCAAACTAGAGTGTTCATTAGCTTCCATCTCAGCAGCTTAAAAAAAAACCTTCCTGTTCCTCTCCTCTTCACTTTGACATATGATCAGGACAAAACAACATAGACATAATGTGCAGCTATGGAAAGGATGTGTGATGGCCTCATGTGACAGTTCAAGGCCTGCCATTTTTGCAACAGTGAACCTCTCAGCATTTCAGAGCTGATCTGACAGTTACTGCCCTATAACTGATGGCTCCCAACAACATATTGTGTGCTAACTGAAATGTGGTGGACTGGTGTCTCCATGACAACAGGGGCAGATTGTCCTATTAGAACTTTTCAGTTTTGTAACTTTATTGTAATTTATAACATATATAGTAGTATGCTTATTTTGATTAAAATATGTTCACAATATCCATATAAGGATAATACTGTAGCTACATGCTGTTACATACAATAGCTAATGTACATAATGTTGTTTATTCCACTTAAATCATATTTAAATTATTTTAAATGTTCATCATTTATTATTGTTGTTATTTATTTATTTTTAAGTATTAAGTTATCGCTTTGCCTATTTATATAAAATAATCATAGAACTGTTGTTTCTGTATTTCACTTTACAGTCGAAAAAGGGGTTGTATCGTTTATTGTATTTTTTATTTTATAATTATTATTTGTTTCCCCCGCGGTCCATGTATATTTTAATTCAAGTAGTTTTGTGCCAAAAATAATCAAAGTTGCCCATACCCTCTCTGACCCTTAGAATTTTGTTGCACTGCCTTTAAGATTTCTAAGTAAATGCCCTCTTCGCATGTGAAATGAGAAACAGCGCTTACAAACTTTAAGCTACAGGCTTGCGGTCAAGTTTAATATAATTTGTATTGCCCCATTCTTCAATAGCAGCCTCTTTGCAAAGTCTGCATTACACTCTAACAAAACAATCTGAGAACAATTGCTGAAATGTGCCACTGAAAATGTTGAGGTCGGACTGAAATGATCACAGACCTTGTTAACAATAACCTACAGACACTCTATTGCAAGGATGTGACCAAATGCTCAAAAGACAAACAAAAGGTTGAGGCTGACCAAATGTACAAGTTTAAGAATCATCCATTGATACATCCCTACTGATCGACCTAATTTGAATACTGGAGGGGCCATGTTCCCCCTCAATGTTTGCAGTGGTTATGACCCTGCTGGGATCCTTCAGAAGGATATGTAGCGTGGCAGGTGCCCTACACAGCCAAGAACACCACAAGGTTTGGCAGACTTTCCCACTTTTTACTTCTTTTCTACTTCTTTCTTCTGGTGTTGTAGAGTAGCTGTACCTATCCTACTTTCTCCTTAATACCTCGCCGCAGCTAAGGCAAGCTAACTTTCAGAATACTGATGTGTAAATGTGGGTGGTCATAAGTTAATATTTAGGGTTTCTGATGTCAAAAATTCAAGGATTTCAGAACAAGCTTTTATGCAGCTCTGTTTCATTGTAATGGTCTTTTTGGACTGGGGAGAATGTTTTGCATTCTGAAAGTTCCAGCATGTTTTCATAGTTAATTGTACTCTTTTAAATCAAAATTTGTTTTCTTAAAACATGTTCCTTTAAGGCAAGTACTTAAATTCTTTGTATTGAGCATCATGTTATATTCAATAGAGAATACACTCTGAGAATAAACCAGTATGCAAGCCAGCCAAGAGAAGGCACTGACACGCCAGGATTTCCCACTTAACTATTTTTCCCTTTCAGTTTGAGACAAAACAGTGACCCTGGCAAGTGAGTAAACAAAATTGGGAGGAATGTATGTTATGCATAATCCCTTTTTCCCCATTCGATTTCATTTTTTTATTCTCTTCTGAATGTTAATTTGCTCTGTGCAAGCATTCACAGTGGATAATCTCTATGGTAATGGTTCGGACCCATCCCAACACTACACCTAAAAATGTCAAACTCGGCAGGAGGAAAAAAAGAGAAGTGTATGGGAAAAATGAGTCACGGTTTCTCTCTCGCTCTATTTTCTAGTACAAAATATTAATTTCCGCCTCAGATTTCCTATTGATTGATACTCAGCATGGTGAACGAATAGCTGAAATTATATTTGGTAATAATTCATGTTCGGTGGTCTCCTATGAGCTCCGTGTGGCACCCTTGTCTAATTCAGCTTTAGGAAGCCAATATGAATTTCATATTTAAACAAAGTCCCATTCGGCCACCAGATTTCTACCGGGAACAATCTCCGTACAATACACTTTTTGCTCTGTACTATTTCATATTCTGAGGCCTTTTAAGGTTCCCATGTCATTTTTCATCATGACATAAATGATTAATAAACTTGTCACCTCATCTCATGCTTTTTCCTTCATTAGCGGATTGCCTCCCATAACAATACCTGTGTATTTTCAGCCTTACACCAATTTTTATTGTATGTGTCTTTGTGTGTTTACATGGCACTTTTTTACATATGCATATTTTAAATGAGCGACATATCAAAGTTAAAAAATTTTCAAAATGTTGTACACCCCCATAAGATTAATACTACAGTCATATCAGTAGCTTTATATTAGTGAAAAGTGGTTTTATATTAGACCTAGCGGTTCAATTCATATTGACTGACATGTTGAGATCACATGGCTTGGTAACCTCCCTATTATTGGACAGAACTGCTTGTAGAATAAATAAATAATGGCTGACTGTTAATAGCACATATCTTCAATGGAAATGCTGCACCCACACCATTAGGTGTATAAATCCAAGCCAACTGTTATTGCGGCAGAGCAACACAGAATTTTCTTCCTCATCCCTGCAATTTTATATATAATATAAGATGAAAGTCAGCATTAGTCCCATGTGTAAACGGCCTAAAAATGGGGTATACAGGTTAGTGTGGATTGAAAATTTTGCTGTGTTGGAGACGAGAAGGGTCTTAACAGGTTAGACGAGGTGATTTTGAGCTTATTGGGTGTCATTCAAATCTCCTCTCATGCATCTGCGTTAAATAAAAGCAATAAAGACAACCCAGAGGAAAGTAGGAAACACACTCATCAACAAGTGGTTTCAATCACTGTTAGCCTCTGATGCTTGAGGAATGGTAGGGGGTTGAATTGGGACATGTCCCATGGGCCATTAAAAATGATCCTGAATTTGGCTCACTTTGAAATGCAAGCAGATTTATTTGCAGATTTGCCGAGAGATGGGGTTCGTACGTAGTGTCAGTAATGGCCTGAGAGGATGACCGTTGCCCCGGCAGGAGAGGCGTGTTTGGAACTGGAAGTTTAAACCTGTATTATTGTAGCCGCAAGTCATGGAATGTGAACACATGCACCAAAACTGTCCAAACTATCAACAGAGTTTCAGTTTAATCCAGTATTTGATTATTTGACTGAATGAGCGGTTATGTTCTTGACCAGTGTATACTTGGTTCTCAGTGTAGAGTTGGGTTCTTTGTTTACTTACCTGTCTACCTTCATATCATCTGTTGAAAAGTTCTCCACAATCTGCTTTTTCACCTCACTCACTGCAGCAGGCAAACCCAGAGCTGCCTTAGTAACACAATCCGAATGAGCTCCGAATGCACAGCATCTGCAAAAATTAATTATGCACTTTATGATTTTAATAACATCAATGAAAAGAAAAGGAAGCATAAGGAGAAAAAAAAAACAGGTTCTGTCTTTTATCGTGAAACCCTTTCCAAATTTAGAAGTGCTGTGTTGATAAGCTTCCCTTTGCTTTGAGGTACGGAGGTTTTTTGAACCCCCCAACCAGCTCGTTTAATAATTAGCTGAAGCCACCTCAGCGTTTTTTAATAAAACATTTCTGAAGTACGAGAAAGGAAGTTCCATGTCCCTCTATCTCTCAAACTCTCTCTCTCTGTGTGGTTACACAGAGACACAACATCAAACCGCACAACAACTGTCCCATCCAAGCATTTAACAGCGTATGTGTGAGAAGAAACAGTGTGTGTGTACATATGCACATTAGCTCGTGAGTGTGTCTTCCTTCTTAAACAGCCCTCTAATCACACAAATTATTGCATCTAATTACCGCACAGGCTCTAATTAATTCCTCCAGTATCACATCATTTAGTACGCATTCACACCATAGCACCTGTTTTCAGCAAATCCACACTGTAATTTGCTTATAAAACAAACAGCATTAGCATAAAATGTTTAATAATGGGTTTAACCATTTGGCTGTCCCGTGTCTCAGCCAAGTGGAGAGGTCAGCAGATAGTGAGGTGCTCAAAATCCGACCGCCCCATTGTTCTGGCTCCTGCCCTATCGCACTCCAATACATATTAATAAAACGAGATCACTCACCACTAATTAATACGAGCATGCGCTGCTAATTACTGGGCTGTACAACAAGCCAGTTGTTGAACCCCCTTTAGAAAGAAGGAGAGTTAAAAAGGAAGCGGATAAAAGAGACAGGAAGGCAAGCACACCATGTGTAGTTTGTAGGACAGGAAAGACAGAGAAGAAGAGATCAAAATGGGTCACAGACGGGGAGAGAAAGATCAGAATGATAAATGGATAATCATGACAGACTGATAAAATGTGGTATTGATGTAGTGCAGTGGTGATACTTTGATTCTTTGAACTGACTTTTGCTGGGAGTAGGATGTAGAGGTTTCTAGGCCTGTGCGGGGGTTCATTTCATTTGTTTAACAGACAATAAAATGTTGCAATGTTTGTCCATACCTTGTCAAACCAAGCTAAATTAAAGTGGATTATTGATTAAAGGACATGGTATATTTCCAATATAATAATATAGTATCATATTGCATATCATATTTCAGAGACAGTGGGGTCCAGAAGTCTTAGACCACACTGAAAATATGAGATTGAAAATTGAATTTACACCTGGAGGAACCATAGCATTTTGAAAAATGTACAACAAAGAAACATTATGATGCAAAATGAAGAAGAAATATTAAATATGCTACACTTTTTCTAGGTAACAGTTAATTTGACAAATGAAAAAAAAAAAAAAAACATTTATGTTATGACTTTTTGACACATTTTGACTTTTGATCTCCACTGTATGTTCACTGTATGACAATTACAAACTAACATAATTAGAATAAATATATTCAAATTATAAATGGGAAAATAAATGTGAAGTTCTTGAAACTGAATACAATTCTTCTGATATGAGCTAAATCTACATATGACACATATGATATTTCAGTTACCAAAATAATGGTTATTTATTACGTGACTATCGCAGTTTATACCAATCACTGTTGTTTAATGGAAACATATCCTCACTTTTGACAGCCATCCTTGTGTACACAAATTTTAAACACAGTTATGGATGATCATGCATGTTTAGAGCTCTTAAAAGCTATTTGAAAAGTACATGTGAATGCTGAAGATGCTCTGGGCTGAGAGCTCTTCAGATGACTGTAAATATCCCATTACACTAATGCTTGTTTCTTTGTACACTCTTCCCCCTACTGGTGTGAAAATATAATTATGGCACTGTCATCAAACTGTTTATTCATTACTGTTCAGCCCATGGACTGTCATTCGGTATTGAAACTGAAGAATGCTTAAAACTCCATATGTTTCTAACCCAAAAAATGAGTGAAATAAGAACAATGAATTAAGATATAATTTTCAGTGAAATGTCAAACACATACTCCTTCGCTTCAGTGTGCATGAGAGAATGATACTGAGAGAATCACAGAAAACAGCACTGCATCTGATGCTTCACCGTATATAGTTTGTATATCAAGAAGATTCTGCAACTGCCACTCTAACTAAGCTGTATAAGTACTTGCTCATCTTGTACACTGTGTAATGTGAATGTGTATTATTGTGTGTATAATGTAGGCTATACATTGTGTATATATTATTTGTCTACTGTGCATAGTGAACATATTTTTATACTGTACAACTTGTATATTGTCTTTTACTACATAATTGCACTGTTGGTGGACCACACACACACGAGTTGTACTCACCGTAACACTCGTGTATATTGTGTAGTAACTAAAGAAAAAAAAAGAGAAAAAAAAAAAAACATCAACACACATAGTGCTTTGATTAGAATTGATAAATTGTTATATAATGGCTACCAGTGAAATATCAAAAGGTATAGGTGATCTGAGAATACTAAGATTCACATGCACATGCACACTCACACAAGCCCCATACCTGTTTCCCATTCCCTTTTGCTCTACAAATTATTCAGGTCTACATAAACAGAACCAGAAACGGGACACTGTACCATTCATGACAGAGAACAGACAGATTTCCATCAGTTTATCTGAACGCACGCTAGAGGTCCCCCATATTTTAAACAAACTCAAACAGAGGTAAAGCAGGCTGTTGTTTTACCATTAGAAATACTCTTATTACTGCAGCTATGAACACAGTAAAGTGGCCTGACAAGGACTGCGGCAAGGTGGTGATTTTTTGACATCCATCATGAAGAATTAATCATCTTTAATTATTCACGCAGCCTTCCAAAAGTTGAACATTAATTTTTGATTCTCTCTATCCTGGTCCATTATTTGTGTGGAATCAAATGATCATTGTGAATCATTGTGAACTAGACTGTATTGTGTGAGTTTGTGTGCATGTAACTGAGAGAGAGACAGTCTATTTTTCCTTTTAATATATAAGATATATTAGGGGGTGTGTTTACACAACAAACTGTATCAAAAAAAGAACATGGATGCACCTTATAAATTCAACTCGCCTTTTACACAGTATCGCTTGCGTAAGCAAGCCAACATTCAAGAGCGGATACGTACACACACACAATATTAAAAAACCTGCCCGCATTTTCTGTTTGTCTGCTCAGAAATACACACACACACACGCTCTACACACATCAGTACACACATTTCATCCCTACCCAGGGCTAAATAATTACCCCACTTCTCAGGGTGATTGCTCATTCTATCTTTAAAAGTACATGCTATTGGCTCGCTCTCATTAGAAGCCTCCAGTCCAACAGCGTGCAGGCCCATGTGAGAAATTATCAATTAAAAGCCTTGCATCATTTGCATAGGAGGGAGAGGAGATTTATGGGAGTGTGAGGCACACACAGGGGCCACGTCTCGCCGTGCAATCCGGTACCGCTCAGATTGTTTGTGACCAATCTTAAATTCTGGAGCTCCAACCAAGATGAACGGCCGTGTTACTGTTAACGTCAAGGAGTCGGAGGCCTGCGCTGAGATTTATTAGGAATATTATCACAAACATGTCTCAAGTTTTCCCTTTTAATATGTGCCAAGCTCCTCTGAGGAATGTTTCCAACACTGCAATTACACTCCTCAGCAGCCACATTCCCATGCCTGGCATATAATATATTAATAAACATCCACCCTGCTTTTTTTTAAATATATGTACGAGTGTGTGCGTGCGTGCGTTTGAAGGGGTTAGAGAATAAGCACCAGAGGATGTGCTTATAAATCATTTTTGTGTTTATTGTTGTTTCTTTTCTTTTCTCTCTTTTTTTGTTTCGTTTCCTCTCGTCCTTCCTGTGTTAGGATAAAAAAGGCTGAGTGATCACAGATGTCTCTTGACAGAAGAAAAAAAGTAGCATAAGTAATACGTTTGATTTGGAGAAACAACATTTTCATCATTAAAACTGCTCCCCCTAAGCCATGGCATTGGCCTTTTCTAATGGAGTGTTGCCCTGCTAAATTGCATCGACCTCTGAGCGTTCATGAGTGAGAGCACCTAGCTTTCTGTTGTTATGTGTTTAGTAATCTTAAATTAGAAACTAAAAGCCGACGGGGGCAGGGAATTGAACTGAAACCTGCTCTGGTATTCATGCATGATCTTTCTCGCTTTGGGCTCTAATTTTGTGGCTCTTCAGGATGTGCCTGGCCTTCATCACCTCTGTTATAATCAAGAGTCCTTTACTTTAGCGACAGTAAAACACATCTTGTATGGCTTTGATATTTTTGCCAAAATTACATTAGGTTTGTCAGTTGCATCCATATGGGACATCCTTGGTAAATTCCTGCATCTTATCACTGTCATTTGTATTATATTTGAAATTATTTCATTAATAGTGATATAATTCATTTCTGTCATTTGCTTATTTTTTTTTTCCTTTCTCTCAATACATAAAATGATTGACACACATAATTTTATAATTAGCTGAACATGTAATAGGTTTAATCAAATTTGTTTTCTTTTTCAATTAGAAATTTTACAGATAAACTTACACTATAAATATATATTAATTAGAAAATATTGACAGAATTTTCAAATAGATCTTATAATAAATCAAGTAAACAGATTTAGAAAAAATACATTAATCATATTTCCTTTGTGACAATGCCATATAATTACAAGTATTACCCAATTCATGCATCTATATTAAAAATCTATATTCTACATTTTTAAAAGAATATTTTGGGTGCAATACAAGTTAAGCTTGATTGACAGGATTTGTAGCATAATGTTGATTGCCACAATAATAATAATAATAATAATAATAATAATAATTTCAACTTCTCCATCCTTTAAAAAAAAAAAGTAAATGGAACTTCAGTGGAAGTGCCCAATGCGTAAATGTTAAAATGCTAACTGTTTCAAAAGTAAAGCCACACGACATAAACAACACATGTGTTAACATGATTTTAGTGTAATAAAATTGCTTACTAACCTTTTCTGTTTTAAGTTACAGTATATCCAATTTTACAACTTTGTTATCAAGACAACCTAATGCTGTAAATCCTGCAATCCCATAAAAACAACTTTTTAAACAAATTTACATTCAAATAATACATCATTTTTAACAGAAGAGTTAATGAAAAGTGCTTTTATAAAATTATATGCTTCACATTTCTGCCTTTAAACCATCAGAATAAATAAATAAATAAATAAATAAATGGCCCCATTCACATCCATTGGAAGTGCCTCACTGTAACTTTTAATTGTTTGCTTTTTTTTTTCTTTTTTTTTTTTTTTTTTAAGAAGGGATGAGTCATAATAATAAATAAAAATAAATAAAAAAATCTGTAATTTTAACAGTAAAAGAATAAAAATGCAACAGTATTAACTGTAACATATACAGTAAACATTTGTAATATATTTTAAAAGACAAAACAGTAGTTTTTTATAATAAAATGTTGTAAAAATGAAATTTTTAGATGTAAAAAGTATTATTTTCCTGTATGGTAATTTTTTTTTATTTTTTTTATTTTTTTTTTTACATTGTTTAACAAGAGAGTACATGTACTTTTTACAGTAAATTATTGTTAAAATTACAGTAAAAACAATAATCGGTTGTTCCCACAATTCCCTGCATGACCCATCATATTTAATTATATTTTATGGGAATAGTTATGTTTCTTCTTATTTTTTTAATATCAGTTACATACATTGGGGTGTTCTGTTTTATATTTAATGTAGTTTAGTTAATGTTTACTGCATTATTTAAAATGTCACATGTGTTACCCTGATTAGTGTTTGTGTGAGAGACACTGAGCAATGTCTCTACATGTTTATTGGTCATGGCTCCTGGAGAGCCACTATTGGTGAACTTCATGTTATCATGTGCTTTTCTGTCATTTTTAAGGTGATGAACAATACCTTATAAAGTAAAAAGCTGATTTTTACAGTTTCAGAAGGTTAATATCAAGTTTATGATGTTTTTTTCAGTGTAAATTTAACAGAATTTTTTTTTTTTTTTTTTTTACAGTGCCAGCGTGGTCATGTAAATTACAACAGTTTTACATTGTAAAATTGACAGGTTGTTCTGTAAAGTTGTTTACATTTTTACTGTGTTTTTTACATAATTATTCTGGCAACCACAGCTGCCAGCTGTTTTGTTTTTTGTTGTTGTAAAATTAACAGGATTTTTTTTCATTTTATTTTTTTTTTTTTTACAGTGTTTCAGAGGTTTTGAGTTAAGTGTTTTTGTTGTTGATGAGGCTGATCCCTTTAGACTATACCAACTAAATGCTGTGAAAACCCTCAGACTGCTATCAGGCAGCAGGAGGACTCAAATACATTATAATGAGTGACTTTATCATAAAGAAGACTTAATAGAGCTGAGAGCAGATTACATGATAGAATGTGTGCCTGCGTGTGCTTGTTTGTTTAATGCATATGCAGGGAAAAATGATCTATGAGTGATCAATATCTATGAGCGATATCCACATGTTTTTTTACCTAAGCCAGACTGCATGAGGCGGTCTAGATATGAAGAGAAGGCTGAATATGGATCGGCCTCCCAAAGGCCAAGTGGGATGGCTTGTTTAATATCCCCCAATTAGAGTACAATTTGAAAGATCAGCCGTTGACTAGCCCAGGCTGTCCTCACCTCTACAGAGGGGCTGTCACCTACTGTCACATACAGATACTGCAAATGTATGCACTCAATTACGGAGCTTAGGATCCACGGCAGCCAGCCAAGGGGCTGGGCTAAATATTAAATGGCAGCTCTGCGGCCCCTTGGAAAGGGTCGAGCTAGGAAATAGTGCATGAGTGTATGGTAATACCCAGAGTACCACTGCACGGGGAATGTGTGATACCTGCCTTTAGACTTATATAGGTTTACAAGACTTAAATAAAGAGTTCTCCCAAGGGGCGAAGTGAGTAGAGGGAAAGAGAAGATGTGAATCTCTCTCTCTATTGTGGAACTTGTGGTGATAGGGCCCCGCTGTGACCTGTAGTGGTGTAATGATGCGGTGGCTTCCCTGCATTGGTGATTACAGGGGGATCTGGTGCCTGCGTTTACAGCTCAGCCAAAGGCAAGCAGGTCTAATTGCTCTCAGAGGGGGTGAGAGAGGGAGAGGGCAAGAAAGTGAGAGAGACAGAGAGGCTGCAGAAGAAACCCACAGATGTGCTGCCCCTCCGTACGCCATCAAAATCCAGACACGAGTGAATAGAGAGGAAGAAGAACAACATAAATTCTCTTCTCCATCCTATGAGAAAAAATAAAGGAAAGAGGTAAAGAGAATGAGATGTAGGGGGAGATGGAAGGATAGAGAAAGAGATGGATAGTGAGAAGGGGCTCCTTTATTAAAGCTAGTGCTAATTGAGATAGGAGCCAAATAATGGAGGATGACACTTTAATGAAGACATGCTATGTGCCGCTACATTCTCTCACTCCCTTGCTTCCTGCAAACCAGAGAAAGAGAGAGAGAGCACTGAAAAAGAGTGGGAGATGGAACAAACATGCACATTTCTGCAGCTATATTACACGAAAGAAAGACATAATGTGGAGGTATCCTCACTGAGCAGTAATGCGTTTTTGGAGCTGTGTCAAAAACACTGAGGGTAGATGTTATTGTTCCCCTGTGTTAAAACCCAATTACGTAAACCGGAGTGTGATTGCATTCACCAGTGTTGCATCTACCTACAGCTCCACTGGCTTCCACTGGGTAGCAGATCTGTGATCTCACTCAACAAGACACATCCAGAAAAACACGCTGAGGTTGTCCTCATCACGGCACAAAAGCCGGACTTATAAATGTTTGAAGGATTCCAAATCTGGTAACACTTTACAATAAGTTTGTATTCATTAACATTAGTGAACTACATTAGTTAAAATAAGCTAACAATGAACAATTTACACTCGAACACTTTTTAATCTTGTTTAATGTTAATTTCAACATATAATAATAGAATTATTAAAATTAAATGTTGTAGGCCTATGTGTTAATATGAGCTAATTCATTATGAACATGAACTAACAATGAACAATTCTATCTTTATAAATTAACATTAACCAAAACTTATATATATATATATATATATATATATATATATATATATATATATATATATATATATATATATATATTTTTTTTTTTTTTTTTTTTTTTTTATATATTGTCAGTGGCTACAGACAGAACAATATAAACTGTGAATGTAATTTAGAAAACAACTTATTTTGTGGATAAAGCATTATTAGCAATTAAGGCTTTGAAACGTATAAGCCTTTATTCTGCTGCATGACATGGCATCAAATGGTTAAAAAAAAAGGCCAAAAACAGTTAAAAGTCCACATGAAATAAAAATGGACAATAATTAGTCTCTTAAAGCAGACTGATCTCACAAATATACAGTAGGTTGACTTTTCTTTAGCTAAAATTGGTCTGTGCGTAACGAATTTCGAAACACTGCCCCCAGTGGCCAAAGCGGTAAGTGTTGTTGGGCTTATGTGCACATGTGAGCTGCATTCCCCAACCCAATCCCCAAACCTAAACCTAACCATCAGTGGAGTGAAAATGTAATGTTAGAGGGAAAAATTCAACCATCACTGATTATGCGAAAGTGATTACTCCCTGGTTTCAACACTGTATCTGAACCCAGGCCTCAAACACGGCTGGCACAACGCACATCCGGACGTGCCAGAGGGGAAGGTAAACACACTGGAGCCAATGCAGACAGGTCTGATAGAAGATGCCGCTTGTCAGTGAGAATAATGTGGCTGATCCTAGGGTACCAGAAGTTTTGGAAACACCATGCTAATCTCCAGTGTGATCACGTTGCTTAAAGGGATACTGCACTCAAAGATGAAAATGTTGTCATAATTTACTCACCTTTATGCCGTTTCAAACCCATATGATTTTCTTTTTTCCATGGAACACAAAAGGAGATGTTTCAGCAGAATCTTGGACTCAGTCACCATTCACTTTTATTGTATGGAGAGTGAAAAAAAAAAAAAAAAAAAAAAAAAGCATTGAAAGTGATTCCTGAGTGAGGCTGACATTCTGCCCAATATCTTTTGTGCTCCACTAAAGAAAGATAACTACATGGACTCGGAAGACCATAAGGGTAAGTGAATGATGACAGAATATTTGTGGTCTTGTTGTGCATACTTCATCTGTATGTTATTTGGAATCTTTATAAAAATGCAATAACTCATTCCTCTTAATCAGCTTTCCCTTTCTGTTGACCTCCCCAATCACTGTTTATTTTTCAATCCCTCCCCTCCAATCACCTGGCTCCATTCTGGTACCCATTTTTCACAATCCAATCAATTCCCGATGGATAAAATCAAGTCTCTGCTTACATGTTTTCATTGAATATCCTGATTCACATCATATTACAGAAGAAAAATGGGTTGCGAACGGTGTTTCATGTTGACTTAAATAATGAGTTTTGTTTTCAGGTTAATATTTTGCACTTCTGCACTCAATCTCTCCAGCAGTGAGTGCATGGAAGGGTTTGAGAGTAAATGACAAAAGCCATTAGTACTCTCTCTCACAGAGATGAATGGCCTTTTAAATCCTCTTACACCTACCAGTACGACAACTGTGCTTATCAAGCTAAAAACAACCAGAGTCTATGAGTTTATATGCGAGGCTTCTTCTAAAGGGTTTGCTAACCTGAGGGCACTTTGTCATGGATAGGAGCTGAGAGTGCACTCCAATCTGTATAATGAGCCTTTCAAACACACTTTATTATATAACATTCAAATGAGAGAACAATCAGTTTGTTCGTTTTAGACTACAACAAAGCCTGCACTTTCAAATCTGAGAAAACTAAAGACTTTGGTTTACTATTGTTGGTTGTTATTTCTGCAACAATATTTAATTCGTTTTCCAAATCAAATTCTACAGATAGATTGTTATTTTTTAAGAAATGAAGGTTAACCTCCAATAATGGAAAGTTCATGTACAATTCAATGTTTATTGAGCCATAGTTCAGACTAGCCTTTTTAAACAGTAGCAACAAAGACACCACTGCTTCAATGTGATGAATCTTATCATCTTAGTAATTACTGCTTAATATGAACAATACATCCTTGTTACAAAGTAAGAAACCTTTATTAAGCTTTTCTTAAGCTGTTGTCCTGGATTTGACCTTTGTTGATTAAAATTAGATTGAACACAATCAGGCATACAAGTGTTACAAAACCACTGCAGTAATTGCCAATTAAGACTTTCTTGAGGAGCAGGTGTGCAGCACACAACAACGAGTAAATCCAGACAGCATCATGTATGATGGTGTTTTTAATTCCCTGAGCTCTGGTGGTGTGTGTTTGAAGTGTAGGGTTTGGAGCACTGGGAGGATCTCTGGCCATTATAGGCTGAGGTGTTGTCTTGGCATTTGGGAATTCTGTTGAAGTAGTCAATTTAGCTCAGAGTGACCCCTGAACATCACCTGCCTCTATATATCTCCAGCTCTTTGAATCTCTTTCACTCACTCTCAACATTTTTTCTTATTTTTATTTAAATTATTTAAAATTTTTTTTTTTTTTTAAATCCATACAACCTTGTTTTGCTCCTTTGTCATTTTCTTCTCTTCCTCTTAAACCATTCAGTGCATGCATGTGTGTGCACTTACAATGACTGTAGTTTGAGGACAATTTTTACCCCAAAAGTTATCTAAACCTGACAAAAACTTTGGTTTTAACTTTTTTATATAAAGTTGGTTTAGTCTATGGTTATTAAAACTTTTTATAAAAACAAAAGTGGTCTATAGAATGTCCCAATTTACATATCCAAGTAAACATGTTTGTGTCTGTGTCAATGCAAAGATCATATTAACAGCCCCATCCAGCGGAAGATAATGTCACTCTTTTTCCTTCAGGTTCTCTCTTTCTCTCTCTCTTCAATTTCACTCTTTACTCCAAATTTCAGTGTTATAGTGTGTGATAGTAAAAAATGAGCCGTCTTTGAAAAGGGGAGCTGAGGTTCTTTTGATTGAAGTGAGTGATTTTCACAAGCGCACCTGCATAAAATTGATGATGATTCTGTTGAAACCATTTATTACAACTTTACTAAGATGAATATGAGCTGTGTTTTCTCATCATGCAAATGCAGACGGATAATAAGGCCTCTCTTTCTCTGGAGACAGAAAGGGGGGAACTTTTCCATCTTTTCCTGCATTTCTCCCCCTCCTCATAGTTTCTGGTTTTGCTCCAATGAAAAAGATATCATTTCTTTCTCACCTCAAAGTGCGGTGAGCATTCTGTCATCTTCGACCACTGCATAAGTTGATAGGCAGACAAAAGCAGAACGCATTATCTTCGGTGAGGATCAGATTGAGTGCGTGCCACTGAGGCCTATCAATCATCTGTCAGAGGGACTCAAGAAAAGCTCTCTTCGGATTTAAGATCGACTGATCCTGATCATCACAAGCAAGCTCATGTGTTGTAATTCCAATGGCCCAACCTGTAAACATGATCCAACAAAATTTCCACCTGTTATTTCTCAAGGAAATACCCAGGCAAAAAAAAAAAAAAAAAAAAAACATTTACCCTTTGTCTGAATATGCATACTTCCCTGCTATACAGTATGCAAAAAGCAATAAGTAAAATCAGTAGGGTGTCCAAATACTTAGTATTCATGATACAAACAACTGTAAGCATGTTTCTGCCATGCCAATGTAAAATGCTGTATAGACCATTTCAATAACAATAACAAAGGAATCAGAACGCTACTGGCCTGGTACATTTCTGGTGTCATTAATGGATCCTTTAAACAAGGCTCTGACATAACATATTATCCAGATGTGTTGTTGATACTGAGTGTCTATGCGAGAGAGGCGATGAAATTGTATCGTAGTTAAGATTCTCACAATTTTTTCATACATGGATCGGGAATATTGGATCTCTCCTCTTATAATCAGTGAATGTGTTCAATAAAGCTGTCTGCGTGACCAGTGGAAAAGGTAGAGTAAGGATTTCTTTTTTTGTGTTCCTAAGTTGTTTTGGATAAAAGTGTTTGTTAAATGTAATAGTATTTGACTTCATTCATTATGATTTGAGTGATTTATAATCACTTTTAGAGCTCAGCCTCTCAAACTTACAATTAGTTAGCATAAATGTCGTTCATCTTCCAGAGATAAGATGTGTGCTACAGTTGTTAGTACTGCTCATATTCAGCTGTCTGGCTTCATTGCAGTGGTTCATGCTTCCATTTGTGTTTGCTTTTTTGGAGATCTAAACACTTTAATTTCTGTTAGTTCCAGGCATCCAGGGAGCATCCAGTCACCGAACAACATGATCCACATTTTAATAATGACATTTTTTGACAATTGTGTTAATGTTATAAATGTTAATCGTGTTCAAGTCACTATGAATGAAGCGCTTCCTGAGGTAGTTTTGAAAGAGTATGACAACCAGAAATATTCAAGGGACAAAATCGTCACTTCCATAAACCGGTGAATAGTCCTTGAAATGGCCTATTCTACACATTTTGTCAAAATTGAGTTATACCAGAAACTGGGACTCTTAAAGGTATAGTTCACCCAAAAATTAAAATTATCTCATCATTTACTCACCCTCATGCAATCTCAAATATGTATGACTTTCTTCTGCTGAACAAAAACAAAGATTTTTGAAGAATATTTCAGCTCTGTTGGCAAGTGAATGGGTACCAAAATTTGTAAGCAGTTTAAATTGTAATATTTTCCATCTGAATGTAAATTATCCTGCATAATAATCGGCTACTTGACAAATAAATAAATACATGTACATGAAATGTTGATTTGTATTGATATAGTTATTATATGATAAGTGTAATGTCTGAATGAAGTCATGAGAGCAGGATCTAGATGCAGCTAATATTTAATAAGAATTATCCCCCCCTCTAATGAGCGGCTCCTGACGCCCAAAGAAGGCTGGTAAGGGAGGCAGGGCAAAGATGGAGCCGGAGAATAAAGAGGCCAGAGCAGATCAGGCGGACGGCCAGGAGACCAAGGAGACCAGAGTAGATCAGGCAGATGGTCAGGAGACCAAGGAGACCAGAGCAGAGCAGGCAGATGGCCAGGAGATCCAGAAGACCAGAGCAGATCAGGCTGATGGCCAGGGGACCCAGGAGACCACCTCAGGGTAGGGACTGGATCAGGAGGCCTGGTTGGCTGCATCAGGGCCAAAACAGGGTCAGGAGGCCTGGGAGGTGGCCACAGACTAGAGACTGGAGATGTGGAAGACTCTGAGGGTGGAGCCGTGGAAGGCGGAGCTGTTGGAGGCTCGAGGGGCAAAGCCATGGAAGACGGAGCCATAGGAGGCTCGAGGGGCGAAGCCGTGGAAGTCAGAACCGTGGTAGGCTCAAGGGGTGAGGCCGTGGAAGGCTCTAGATGAAGAGTTCTGGATGACTGGGAAATTACCTCCGTGGTCACGAACATGAGCAGAGACTCAGGAACGACCTCTGTGTTCGCAGGCATGGGCAGAGACTTGGGAACGACCTCTGAGGTCGTGAACCTGGACAGAGACTCGGGAACGACCTCTGTGGTCGTGGGCACGGGCAGAGACTTGGGAATGACCTCTGTGGTCGTGAGTACAGGCAGAGACTGGGGAGCAGAAGCCCTTCTTCTCCTCCTCCACTTCTGGGCGGACGTGTATGCTGGCTCTGGGATGGCTGGCCGGCGTGGGCGTTGGCTTGCTGGCCGTGGCAGGCATGGGCATTGGCTCGGTGGCCGTGGCAGGTGTGGAGCAAGGAGCCACGGGCAGCTTGGCTATGACATGGCGTGGAGCAGACTCAGGTGTGGTTGTGACATGGCGTGGAGCAGACTCAGGCGTGGCTGTGACATGGCATGGAGCAGACTCAGGCGTGGCTGTGACATGGCATGGAGCAGACTCAGGTGTGGCTGTGACATGGCGTGGAGCAGACTCAGGTGTGGCTGTGACATGGCGTGGAGCAGACTCAGGCGTGGCTGTGACATGGCGTGGAGCAGACTCAGGCGTGGCTGTGACATGCCATGGAGAGGCTCAGGCGTGGCTGTGAGTCCGATCCGGTAAATAGATTTCAGGTGGGAATCAGCAAAACCTGTGTAGCTGGCAACGGTGCTGAAAAGATGGGAGTATTCCCTTAAGGGTAAATCCGCCTGGCTCAATTGAATGAAATACGCCACTAGATCCATTTGGTCAGTTGTTCTGTTCTGTAGATTGTTACTAAGAAAGCTGTAACTTTTGGATAAACTGCTCTTGTTTAACAACAACCAAATATATTGCAGATTGTTTTTTTTTTTTTTTAAAGTTCAAAGAACACATGGGTCCAAAGCCAGTGCCAACACAGCAGAAGTTAATTGTCCGAGAATGTATTTATACAACACACCTGCATACCTACAGAGCATTCTTCATCAACAGGTGAGAAGTAAGTTCTTTATCGGATTCAGTACATACAATAAAAGTATGGGAACTTGGATGAAGCCATACTGCTCAAAAACCTCCAACAAAAGTTCAACTTAGTATTCTGATCACTTTCCATTCACTCTATATTACAGCTTCAAGTCAATGGGTGGTGATTATACCATTGTTGTTTATTTTGATGTTTATTTATTTTCTCTATGAGGCTTCTTCATACCGCCGCTTCAAGTTCATTTAGATGCCCTGCTGTGGTGCTCATATTCCACTCCCAACACCTCATCACGCTGAGCCCTTACTGCAAAGGAGAGAAACAAGGAGCAGAATGAGAGAGACAGAGAGAGAATGGATACCCGTCAACTGAAGTTGGTGTGAGCACTTTGGCCAGAAAAACAGTTGAATTTGATTACAAATGCACAACAGAAAAATCATTAGTCCAGGCAGGTGAAACTGCACTGATCTGGCATAAAGAAAGAACATTAAAATCACCTTAGCAAGACAAGTAATCTGGAAATGTAAAGGTGTGAGAGAGACAGTTACAGACTAATTACATAAAAGAAGAGAAGCAAGCAGAAAGGTTTACATTAAAGCACTCAGAAGGCCATTACACAATGGCAGAAGTTGAGGCTGGGGTTTCTGCAAAGGTTTTGCACTTGACTCATTTGGCGCAGTTATTAAAATATTAAAATATGATTTTCATTCATCTTAAAGGTTAAGTTTGTAATGTCTGCAGCACTAGTGTCACCAAACAAAATTGCAAAAACAATGACTTGATGTTTTCAAACATGTTTCCTTATCTTCTATTGGTCGGACAAACAGGTAGTCCCATCCCTAAACTCCTAAACACCATTGGTTGTGTCCGAGTGTCAAATTGGCTGGGATGCTCAAACAAACAAAGCAATGCATTAATAGCGGCACAGTGCCACAGTGTTTAAACAATTATCAGGCAATCAACCTACAAATGGCTTACTTACAGTTACTTATAAAGCTTGTAGTCTCTAATAGACTAGCAAATCTAGTCTGCAAAATGACTGGATATGAGAAACTATTTTAACATAGAAAAAATAATACACATTTCAGCTTTAAATATATATATATATATATATATATATATATATATATATATATATATATATATATATGTATATATATATGATATATATATATATATGTATATATACATATATATATATATATATATATATATATATATATATATATATATATATATATATATATATATATATATATATATATATATATATATATATATATATATATTGTTTATATAGACGGCAAGAGCAAACAGTCCCATTAATGAGTCATAATGCATGACAATGCATAAAACAAATGCCTCAAGTTGCTGAAAATTTAAACCCTTTAAATGTATTGTTCCTAAGCTGAAGATGTGAAATACTTTTTTTCTTTACATGGAGTCATGCAGAGCTGTAGAGCAGTAACTCTGTGAAAGTGGGCTCAGCATTTGTAATCCTTAATATTACCAGGACAAGATCCTCTTCATCAGTGAGCCAATCAGCTTTGTGCTCTGACAGCCTATTGTGCATTCTCCTCTCGCTGTGAAGAGATGCAAAGTTTCAACTCATCCATCTCCCACAGCATGAGGTTAAGACTAGTCATAAATGGTCTAGTGCTTAGTCACAGTCCAATATATTTCATGAGCTATTTAATACATAACTGAGTATACTGTAAATGTCCTATAGTGTGATGACATTGAAACAAAACGATTACAGATAACTCTAGATTCAAAATGATATATTAAAGGGACATTGATTAAGGATTATTGAGGGGTTTTATCGTTTTAAAGGGATTAACAGTTAAAATTATGTCATCGTTTTATATATACACACACACACACACACACACACACACACACACACACACACACACTGGTGGCCAAAAGTTTGGAATAATGAACAGATTTTGCTCTTATGGAAAGAAATTCGTACTTTTATTCACCAAAGTCTCAACCAACTGATCACAATGTATATTCAGGACATTAATAACGTGCAAAATTGCTATTAAAATGTGAAAACAAAACATTTCAGAACTTCTAAAACTACTTCAAAGAGTTCTCATCTAAAAATCCTCCACATGCAGCAATGACAGCTTTGCTGATTCTTGGCATTCTAGCTGTCAGTTTGTCCAGATACTCAGGTGATGTTTCACCCCACACTTCCTGTAGCACTTGCTATAGATGTGGCTGTCTTGTCGGGCACTTCTCACGCACCTTACAGTCTAGCTGATCCCACAAAAGCTCAATGGGGTTAAGATCCATAACACTCTTTTCCAATTATATGTTGTCCAATGCCTGTGTTTCTTTGCCCACTCTAACCTTTTCTTTTCTTTACTGTTGTACATGAAACTGTGTCAACTGAGTGGGTAGAATTCAATGAAGCTGTCAGCTGAGGACATGTGAGGTGTCTATTTCTCAAACTAGAGACTCTGATGTACTTATCCTCTTGTTTAGTTGTACATCTGGCCTTCCACATCTCTTTCTGTCCTTGTTAGAGCCAGTTGTCTTTTGTGAAAACTGTAGTGTACACCTTTGTATGAAATCTTCATTTCAAGCATTGTATAGCCTTCATTCCTCAAAACAATGATTGACTGACGAGTTTCTAGAGCAAGCTGTTTCTTTTTTCTATTTTTGACCTAATATTGACCTTAAGACATGCCAGTCTATTGCATAATGTGGCAACTCAAAAACAAAGACAATGTTAAGCTTTATTTAAGGAACCAAACAGCTTTCAACTGTGTTTGATGTAATGGCAAGTGATTTTATAGTACCAAATTAGCAATTTAGCATGATTACTCAAGGATAAGGTGTTGGAGTGATGGCTGCTGGAAATGGGGCCCGTCTAGATTTGATCAAAAATTACATTTTTAAATAATGATGGTGCTGTTTTTTACATCAGTAATACTTTGTGATCAGTTGAATGCCACTTTGGGGAATTAAAGTAACAATTTCCTTCCAAAATAGCAAAATATATACATTATTCCAAACGTTAGGCCACCAGTGTGTGTGTGTGTGTGTGTGTGTGTGTGTGTGTGTATATATATATATATATATATATATATATATATATATATATATATATATATATATGAGAAGAAAGGTAATGTATGAGATAAAAGGTCTTAGATATATAGATATATAGATATAGATATATATATATATATATATATATATATATATATATATATATCTTTCAGAAGCTATAACATACTGTAATGATGGAGCAGGAGTGGTATGATTAGGATCCATGTGCAGATTTATTGTAAACAACAGAGGATATATATATATATATATATATATATATATATATATATATATTAATAACAGTCTTGGGTAATAATCCAAAACAGTAGAAACATGCATAGGTCAGTACACAGGAAAATCACTCCAAATGGATTTATAATCCAATATCGGAAAACAGGCGAGAGATCAAAGCACAGAGAGATCAGTCCACTCAATAAAAATCGCAAGGCAGAATATCCACTGCTGATATAACTGAATCCAAAACACAGCAGGGTCAAACACAGAAGATAAGTCATATAATAAATGCTCAGACTGCTTGCCAGGGCAGAACAACACTTCGCGCTGATCCTATAGTGTTCAGTGCTTAAATAGTCCACAGGTGATTCAACTAAGGAGAAACAGGTGTGACAGTTTTAGAATTTGGGTGAAGGAGCCCTCTGGTGGCATTCAGGAGAAGTGACTCTTTCCAAGGGTGTAACATACAAAACAATAAAAATTTACACAAATGATCCTGTTCAAAAGTTTTCATCCACTTGGTTCTTAATATCTTGCATTCTTGAGCATTAATGAATGTTTGAACCTTTTGTAATAGTTGTGTTTGAGTCACTAAAATGGCCCGAATGTCAAAAGCTGGATCTCAACATTATATAGCCACTGTTAGGAAGGAGTTAAATGTGCAGAAGATGCTGGGAGACCTTGAGGATTTTTCTTAAGAGCAGTGGACGTCTTCACTTCTCAGGACAAAAAGGGGACTCATATACAACTATAACAAAGCATTCAAACAGTCATTGATCAATGAGGAAGCAGCACACCATGTTAGGAACCAAGGGGATGTAAACTTTTGAACATAATCATTTGCGTAAATTCAGCATTTATTTTGTCATCAGGGCAGTACTAAATAATAATAATAATAATAATAATAATAATAATAATAATAATAATAAAGTCATATTTATGATCCCTCTTATTGCAGATTCTGTAAGTGGGATGCAAACTATTGATTACTGTCAACATGGTCAGTTATCATAGCTATATCATACAAATCTACAGTAGAGTGTTGAGGAGATCAATTTTGAATTCAATCTTCCTAAGAGGTGAAAAGAGAGAGGTGATTAAAAGGGAGGGGTCGATTTGGGGAAATGCTCTGGGACCTTCTGCCACTTCATTCAAATCCTGTCCTTTCTTCGCTTTCTCCCTTGAGATATTTAATTTATCAGTGCAAGATGGTCTATCTCTCTCTTTATTCTCAATTACCACCCTTTTTTCATTTTTCTTACTTTTTTCTTTTCCATCTCCTCATCAGGATAATAAAAGGATCTTAAATGTGTCTGTATAGGCTATTCTTTCATATGCTTCTGGTTATTGCATTGTGAATGTAGAGCCCCTCCGGAGCCCAGTAAATCATTCAACAAATGTCTTTGAAAAAGTGTGTCTGGAGGTGACGAGACACAGTCCTGGAAGGGATGAGGAGAAAATAGACTGCTGCACTGGAAAATAACTTTTTATCTTTTCTCTCTCTGACTCTGATATTTTTTCTTCTCTCTCTCTCTCTCCCTCTGACTCTCTCTCTCTCTCTCTCTCTCTCTCTCTCTCTCTCTCTCTCTCTCTCTCTCTCTCTTTCTCTCACATAGATCATTAGAAGGTTTTAATTAAAAGGTTGGTGGATAAGGCCAGTTACCCTAAGTCATTTGTGCTTTCTTTTTTATTCTTTGTTTTTTTTCTTTACTCTTTCTCTTTTCTTTATATCTTCTTTTAGGTTGCACTGCTACTTAAATTGGCTGATTGAGAGTGAGGAAGTAAATATTATATTTGTTTGTGTGTGCGCGTGCATGCATGTGTGTGTGAAACTCATAGCTCTGTGTGTGTGCGGCTCAGGTAAGAGTTTCCGACACTGTGCGGAGTAAGTGGTCCTCGATATTAAGGCAGCGCTGAAGAGCGGAGCTCTGTGATCAAAGCTATCCACCCACATGGCTGCAGATCTAAAGGAGCCATTTCCCTCTGGGTGAAGCTGACTGCAGGGGAGACCCTCACTTCAGGAGTTAAGAGCTGAACGAAAGCTGCTGTCAGATCACCTCATGCCCGCAGGGGGGTCTCACCTCACTCACTCCCTATCTGGGGGAAGGTGAAATCACAGAACTGTCCTTAAACCGCAAATCAAGACAATTCTTCCAACTCGTATTCAAATACAGTACTGTATTATGTAAACTTTTACACTTACATAACGTTCAGTTCAGCTATTTTCCATATAATGGAAAAATTGTAAACTAAGCCACCCACACGGTGAAGGTTTTCAACGCACATGCCAAATATAAATAAATAGATAATAATAATGATTCAACTCCCAGTCTCAATCTCAGTTACAGACAAGTGATACCAAAATAAAGGTCATCCACAAATAATTTATATGTTTCAAATTAAACAACAAAATAAAAGTTATAAAGGCATAGTTCATGGTCAAAACCATAATATGTGTCCATGAAAATGGCTGGGTAAAAATACAGATTTTCCAGTACACTGCAATCTTGATTTGAATCTCGATAACAATTCTTAAATCCCCAGATCTATCTTTGCAGCCAGGGGCATAGACATCATTTTAAAAGTGAGGGGGACAGAATGTTTTGCACTGGACGTGGTGTATAAGAAATATATTATTATTTTAAGTCCAGAATTAACTTTATGCTGCTTTAATAACTAATATTGTGCCAAATTAAAAGGGAGCACATGGAATTTATTAAATAAATTTATCAGAAAGTTTTTTATTTCTTACAACTTACACTGTAAACGGCTAATTTTTATATTGTGAATCTATTTCTACCCGATCTAACCTTAAAAAAATACTTCTGTTGCTAATGTGACCATGGTGTATTTAGTCATAGTTTGTTTTTAATTTTAAAAAGCAGTTAAATTAGATGTTACCACAGCTGATTTTTTTTTATTTTTTTTTTATCTAGCACAAGTTACCTGACAAAACATTTTTATATACACTACATTGCACTACATCCAGTGGTAAAATCATTCAAACAAACAACAATACTGTCCTTCAAAGGCAAAACACAAACAACACATTTGAATTGGGTATATTTATACTCTTTAAAAGAAGAAAAAAGTTAACCTAAAAATGTGCTTTATGTGGTAACATCTAAATGGTAACAGGTTTGATTGTCAAAAGTCAAAAATATTATTTAACATAACTGAAAAAAGCCAGCTTCTGGGGTTAGATCAAGTAGAAATAGCTTTTTAAGGTAATTGTGCGCATAATTAAAAGAAAGCTTCTTCCGCTTTCTAATTCGAGCTGTCATACAATAATAATATCACAGATCATCATTAAAACATGATCAGATGCCAATTGATAATTTACATTGCTTGATATCACAGTAAAAACATGAGTGGAAAGTATTTTGCCACATTGAGTTTGTGACCAGTGACCGGTGGCTGCAGATCTAGCCCAGATGGAAACAACGCTACGTGATGAGCTCATTCAGTGTGTGGTTAAGCAGCTGTCTCGTCTCTTAAGAGATTGACCAGTAAATCTGAACATTTACAATTACATATTTACACATTTGCTGTATAATACAGACAACGTAAACATATTTGCCCTGCGAAAAAGTGCAGGGGACGAACTTAGGTTTTATTGAAAGTGAGGGGGACACGTCTCACACGTCCCCCGGGTATTCTACGACCATGTTTGCGGCAGCCCTCTACAATGCAAGTATCACTTGCATATGCAACCAGATTTTGCTCGGTATGACTAAAAATATCTGTGATTAGCCACTGGCTGGTAAATTTGCAAATTTCACCCTCCAGTGATTAAGTATTATACATAGTGGTGAAGAAGCACATGTTGAAAATTTAGCTTTGGTTTGACCAATTCTGTGTAATGTGTATCGAAAGATGAGATCCATGTAACCCATTTGTCATTGCATAATGTCTCTTTTAATACCCTTTCTGTTCTTTACAGCCAAATGCTGATCAAAAACAATAAAAAGAAACATTTAATTCTAATCACACATAATATGCGTGCGTTTAAGAAGCTATTCAGCTCCAATTAATGTGCACTCAACCGAAATGCAGCTGTGAGACATGACGCTTGATGAACTGCCGCTATTCTTATATATATATATATATATATATATATATATATATATATATATTATATTGCCATTAAATTATGGCACGTGATTCATTACAACAAACATAAAAAATAAAAAAACATCTTAAATAGATTTACCTTTTACTTTGTCTCAAAGAACTTGCAAGAAATATGTACATTTTAAAATTTACTTTTTTTTTTTTTTTTTTTTTTTTAATTAGACATATTTTTACAGGTATTAATCTTTTAAAAAAGTATATGTAAATATGCCATAAAATCAATGAACTTGTTGTAATTACAGTTTGGGCAAAATCTGGCATTTTCCAGTGGACTTCTAAAAAGATAATAGGATCAAATGGGCAGATTCAATTCATATCAAACTTTATTGCCAAGAGAACCTTAAGTGTACATTGCTAATGCATTTTTAGACACTATACACTATACATACAGACATAAACTTCAGCATATTGAATGCTGAAGTTTAATTTGCTGAATTAAGTTTCAAATCTCAAAACTGTTACTTTCTCTGGCTGTCGTTCAGTCTCTTCAAGTATATCTGTCTGCAGCTTGCTGAACATCCAGGTCCTTCTGGTCTCTATCGTGCACCAGTAGGGTCTCTCTCGGGCATCTCGCTTTTGAAATGGGTTTAGATGAAAGTCAGTGAGTGTTTTCGCTTGATGCGAAGAGATACAACTGCTTGCCCATATCACTTGTAGTGAAAATTACTCTGGCACCAATTGAAATGAACTGGGACTCACACAAGACATCAAAGTATGTGGTGATTTTTGATCACACTTCACTGAAGGTGTATGTGTGTGTGATTATTAATATCAGACAGCCCGTCCCTCCATCCTTGGGGCACCAGCTAAGGAGTTTAACCTTAACAGTAAAAGAATGATCCAAATGGACCATTCAATAAATTAAAATTATGTAAATTGGAGGGAGTTGGTCGTCTGAATAATCTGAAGAATTCAAGAGCAGCCTAACCCTTTAGAGTTCTTGTGTATCATCAACACAAGGAACACACAGTTGTAATAAAATGAGTTTTATTTACAAAAAAGATATAACTAACAAAAACTACAAACTGGTATTAATATGCTAAAAGATAAAATAAAAGAATTGGTAAATAAAGTGCATAGGATGGGAAGATGCAAGTGGTTGAATTGGATGTAGCAATGGCAAAGTATGATTATTATCTTATGGAAGATAAGTTGCTGTTTCTCTGTTAATTAATAAGGTGAAAACCTTATTTCTATTTAAACAAATAACTCAAAGATTATTTGCAAGACATTTGATACACAGGTTTTGTAATCTAAAGAACATTAGAAAATCATAAACTGATAGTATACACTAATGCCAAGGTCTCTGGAAAGAGGTTTAGTGGTGATACTTACGTTGTCCTAAATCGATCAATTCCACTGGGGCTCAGGTACACGTTACAGTGGGGAAGGAGCTGGATTACATTTCAACAGCCTTGGACACGAAGGAGCTGAGGAATGCTGATCTCCTGGTAGCACCGAGAGGGTTATTGCAATCTGGAACATGCAGATATACAGCCCTTTTATCGGTGCAAAATTCATCATCTGGAACACGCAGATGCACGAAACTTGAAGAGAAGGTTTGCTCACCAGAGCTAACCCTTGTCGCTGTAGCTATCTCCCTGGTGTAAGGATTCCGAACTTGCCATTGCAATAGTATCTTGTAGTGAGACTTGGTACTTAGTCGATCTTCTTCTGTCTCTTGGATAGAGACTAAGAATGTTGGATGATCTGTTATCCTCTTTCTCATGGAGTGAGACTTAGCACGTTGTATGGTTTGTATTCTGTTACATTTCCTACCACTCAGGCCAGAGATTCAGAATGTTCATTATAATTCTGTTATTGTCTCTCTCTCGTAGAGTGAGACCAGAACAAAGGTGTGGCTGTTGTAAGGATGCTTAATACCTTCCTGATGAGAAGGAGATTTCAGTTTGGCACTTCTTGTTTCAGGGTTATGATTGGCTGCTGACATCGGAGGGGGCCCAGACAGTGTGGCTCACCCTCCCTTCTCTGTGTGGAACATTTGCATAAAGTACATAGTTAGAACAATGTCTTTAAAGTCTCATCTATGCATTGTTCCTTTTTCAAACCTCTTCAAAAATACTTTTTTGACCAAACATGATATTGAAAGATTAAATATTATGCATGCATTCATATATACCTTAATAGTTCAGATTGTGTGAACTATTGTGTTAATCAAACAATCACAATTTACATAAACAGTTCAGTGAACAAACATGGAGTAGATGTTTTGCAGTTGAAGTCCATTTTATGAGTAAAGTTTGTGTGTAAAGATTTGTCTTTGTGATCTTATCACATGGCATGTTGAGTGCATTACCGCGGAGACCTAGCGAGAACCACATTATAGCGACCACGAGGAGGTTAACCCAATGTGACTCTACCCACCCTAGCAACTGGGCCAACTGGTTGCTTAGGAAGCCCGACTGGAGTCACTCAGCACACCCTGGATTTGAACTTGCGACTCCAGGTGTGTTGGTCAGCATCTTTACTTGCTGAGATACCAAGGCACCCTCATTACCACTGTTCTTAAAAACACTACACATATGGTGTGAGATGCGAAGCAACACAGCCAAACATATCTCTCTGAATGTGTGAAGGTGATTGACTTTTTTGGGGATAAATGATGGTTTACCCATGCAAACTAACAGCTAAAGCACAGCATGCTGTGAAGCACCGTTGCTAAAAATATTAAAACAAATACAAATAAATCACGACAAACTAGTCAACTCCTCTAAATCGACTTGTCAGTTGTTGGGCAACTAGTTGACTACTCAACCATCATGACCATCCCTTAATAGACACACAAACCCTCATGCGTTCAGACTTTCTTAAAAACACGCTCAAATACACATTCCAGCACATCCTGCCCCCTGTGTCTGTCTCAGAAGCTTGGAGAGATGAGCAGTAAAATGGCAGAGCAGACTGACGTTTGGAGCAGAACATTCCTTGGCATCAGGTGCTGACAGACAGACAGAAAAGCACAGACAGAACGGTATTCTGCAGAACTGACAGACAAAACAGGGCGTTTTCAGTTAAATTTGGATGTGGAGCAACAGGAGATGAGATGTGTCTGTCTCTGATAGAGATGATGGAATTGCCACTTGCTGTGAAAAAAACGAGAGGATTAACGTCATGTATTGTGTGTATGCATGCGTTCATGTGTGCGTGCTCATGGGCACACGCTTGGAAAAGAGACATTCCTCAAAGCAATGCCTTGAGCTCCCTGCAGAGAAAGAAACATCCTCTGTCAAGGTCTTTTTCACAATGGTAAAAGCACAAGAAAAAGTGCTTTATACATCTTACACACCTCTTTCAAATAAATTAAAAAATCTCCAGAAATTATCGACCACACCTGACAAACCCACTTCCACAGCCCAGATCTCCACTGCAGTATACCACAAATTCCTCCCTCTCCTTGACAAACACTCATCAAAGCAAACTGAGATGAATTATACACTACTCACATAATCCGGAGGTCACGTCGGTATTGAACTTGATTGAAATGAATGAGAGAATTAGCCTGCAGTTATTCTGATTCCTGCCTTTGAAGCAACCTCAGTCCTATTGGCAGCCTCACAATCAGAGCTGCAGATGTCCGTCTGTCAGGCCTTCCTCGAACCAAACAGCCTGAAGCTGCCGTGTACTGGCTGAGAGCAGACAGACAGGAGGTTGGAACTGTGCAACATTTCTGAACAGATGACAGTGGTGAATTATTCACATTGTTATGGAGGCTTCCTCTCCTGATGGAAACAATGGCAAATCGAGTAGAGGGGGCATTATACCTACTCTGTTTAACGAAGACTATCATAATCAGGATACTCCGAATGCAGGGCGAGTACCAGGATGTTGCACATGGAGACAATGCCAGGATATTAGATACTGACATAGTCACTGACTTTTAGAGGTAATTTTAGGATGTTTTAATTAAGCTTGCCTGCAGAGCCAATGGAACATTTCATTTTTGGAAAACAGGTGAAACAGCAGAGACAGGTTTAAGTTCCTGCCTCATATTCTCACAGCCAGAGGCTGTTTATTTCTTTTTTAAATGGATGAGGCACCATATGTGGAGGTCATTAGTCTTGAAAATAATAATAATAATACTGTCCTTCAGTTCTTGTAAAGGACAATGTGTCAGTGAGAAAATTAACTTTGTCTTCCTGTCTCACTCTTTCGTGTCCAAAGGACCTTGACTTTTTTACTCTGCTCCTAATAAATTTGATGGCTTTTGTTTGTAATGCAGGTGAAACATGTCTCTTTTACAGCTAGAGGGACAATAAAATTGCTGATCATAGATATCATGTTTAATGATGTATTTAAAATACATATATTTCAAAATGTATAATTAATTCCATGTCATGATGCACTGTACACCTTTTATGTTTTGACTTACAATGTCAGAGATTACTGAGTGTGCTTAAATGCACACAAATATGCTGCTAACTACCAAAGATCAGCGTATTCAGAAAATCAGATGGCGCTGTAATGATGCTGGCACTGGCAATGATGAAGACGATAATGAAGGAGTGAAGAGAACCCAAGTGCAGTTTATTTACAAAAGTGAAACCAAAACCCTAACTATAAACGTGAAACATGAACTTGACTAGACTAAAAACTTGACTTGACATAAACATAACATGGCTTGACTTGGCTAGAACAAAACACATCCACATACATTCAATACTTGACAAGGGACAATGGAAAACATGAGGGTTTAAATACATGGACATGGGAGAACAAAACAATGAACAAACAGAACTCTAAAGAAGATAATGAGACAATAAACCAATGAAAACAAGACACATGAACATGGAGGGAAAACATGAAATCACATGACATATCCCCCCCACTAAGGGGCGGCTCTCGATGCCCCAACACATAAACAAAACACATAAAACATGGCATAATATTCAAAGTTCAATAGGGAGCTGGAGGGGGGACTTGAGGCATGGCTTGGCAGGGTGTGGAGCATGAGATCAGTTGGCGGAGCCCGTGGGGGGTGGAGCCATGAGAGGCTCGAGGGGTGGAGCCGTGAGTGAACCGAGGGGTGGAGCCATGGGGAACTGGATACCCGTAGAGTAGTCGAAGACTTGAAGGGCCAGGGTGGAGCCGGAGGCAGGGAGGACCAAGGTGGCGCTGGAGGCTCGGAGGAGCAAGGCGGAGCTGGGGGATCAGAAGACTGAGGTGGAGCCGGTGGAACTGAGGACCAAGGTGGAGCCGTAGGGAAGGAGGTCCCCGGTGGAGCTGACAGATTGGAGGGACGAGGCGCAGCCAGAGGATCGGAGATCCAAAGCGGAGCCAGGTGTCCGACAGACCAAGGAGGAGCCGGAGGGATGAGGGACCCCGGGAAAGCTGACAGGCTGAAGGACCGCAGTGGAGCCGAGGGAACGCAGAGCTGAGGCAGTGTCGAGGGACCGACAGGCCAAGGCGAAATCCAGGGCTCGGAGGGTCCAGGCGGGGTCAGAGGTCCGAAAGTTCCCCTTGCCTGCTCAGGAGAACTAAGGGTGGATATAAGGGTGAGAACCATCTCCAGGTCCAACTGCTCAGGTGTGGCTGTGACGTGGCATGGAGCAGGCTGTGGCATTGCTGTGACATGGCATGGAGCAGGCTGAGGTGTTGCTGTGATGTGGCATGGAACAGGCTGAGGCGTTGCTGTGATGTGGTATGGAACAGGCTGAGGCGTTGCTGTGACGTGGCGTGAAGCAGGCTGAGGCGTTGCTGTGACATGGCATGGAGCATACTGAGGCATTGCTGTGACATGGCATGGAGTAAAAGATGGTGCTAGCTTCCATGACGAGGAACTCTGGCTTGGTGGCCATGATGTGGAACTCTGGCTCAGCGGTGGCCATGACGTGGAACTCTGGCTCGGCGGCGGCCATGTCATGGAACTCTGGCTCGGCAGCGGCCATGTCGCATTTAAAGCATTTACATGATGTTTTCGGCTTATAAAGCATAGTCATTGAAAGATTATGTAAACGTGCTCACTGTGTGTATAGGCCTAACTAGTGGTGTAAGAATGTGTGGTTTTGTGCATTTTACATTTATCTATTAAATCTACATATCTATGCAAGTTCATTTTAACATGTATGTACGCTGGCATTTGTTTCACAAGCTCAACTGTAAAAACCCAACTTTAAATTTCCCCAATACTTTCTCAGGAGGATGTGACCACTGACACATGTTCAAAAACCAACCTTCACATTTCTATATATATTCCTATGTGATCTTGCCAGCGACTCATCAATGCATCAAATGTTCCCAAGAACTCTTTTCTCCACTCATTCTTAGCAACAATTACTAGCGGCTGATAGACAAGACTCCCTACACAGAACAGCCTGTAGATTGCCAATTTGGACGTTTGTTTCTCATCTCCTTTTCTTTTACTCATTGTTCTCCTCTCAGGCCAGGCTACTGTCAGGGGGCTTGCAAGAGGCTGTGGTGCCGGGGCCCAGGCCCAACAAAAACGAAAGGGTGTCAAAACACATGGACCAGACCATTTATCATGTAATCTGGAGAGTGAATGGATGGGGCACTATCAGCAATCTGCTATTGATCCGCTGCAGCAGACCTGCTATTGTTCACCTGAGCAGCAGGACTGGCACACAGCATTAATGAAAGAAACTAAACAATGCATAGCAATCAGAGACACAGATTCACAGGCTTGCCAAGAGATGGGGAGAGAAAGAGGAAGAGAAAGACAAGAATAAGAGAGAAAACTTTGAAAAGAGAAAGTTTGAGGTTATTTGGGTGACACTTCGTGTGTGTCTGTGTGTTAATGTTATGAGAGATGGAGGATGAGAAATTGGATTGCATTCTCTTGTTAACCAGTAGCCAACCTGAGGAGTCGACCCTGATCAAGCCCAACATTTTTAAAGCCCAGCAGCACTTAGATAGAGACATCATGCACCATTACTTCAAACTGCATATGTGTTAAGCAAGCTAGAATTAAACTTAATTAATACACCATGTGTTGTCCTTGGCAAGATGACTGATTTTAGACCAGGTAACAAGGTTATTACCATTAATGAAAACTACAGTATTATGAAAACGAAAACTAGCAGTGAAAAAAGTGAAGAGTTCGCAAAAGAAAGAAGACTATACTGAAATTATAAAAAGGTGTGCTAAAATATGAACAAAAGCACAAAATTACACAGAAAACATCTTGAGTTTTGTATTTTCAGTCAATGTTGGATGGTTTGATTTAATTAATCTCCCAAAAATGATTTTGGACTAGAAGTACTGTATATTCTGTCAAAAATAATGACTGAAATATAAAAGAACCAACAACAGTTCGCTTTGTTGCTTTTTATATATATATATATATATATATATATATATATATATATATATATATACATATATATATACTGTAATTTTAGTTTTGTGTAATTAAGTAATATAATTCATAAAAGCAGAACAATTTGCGGTGCTGATGTAAATGGAAACAATAAAAATGACACTAAAACTACAGCCATTTTCCAAACACACAAATAAAGTAAAAACTGTTTATAAGCAATTAAAACTCACTTAAAGGTGGAGTAAGCGATTCCTGAGAAAGACTGTAGATATATGAACTCAACAGCCAAACAAACACACCCCTCCCTTCAGTGCTCCTTTAGAAACTCCGCACCCCAAACTCATGCACGAGCAATATGTTGTGTGGATCAGTCCGATCCACTTTGTTTATTTTCCCATTTACAGAACCAGTGCTGTGTTTGCGCATTTGTTTTTCAGCGCACACACAGAACGGACAGCTAGCGGACCGTGAAGAGATACAGCTGAAGTCAGAAGTTTACATACACTTAGGTTGAAGTCATTAAAACTCATTTTTTAACCACTCCACAGATATAATATTATCGTTTAGGACATCTACTTTGTGCATGACACGAGTCTTTTTTCCAACAATTGTTTACAGACAGATTGTTTCACTTTTAATTGACTATATCACAATTCCAGTGGGTCAGACATTTGCATCCACTAAGTGAACTGTGCCTTTAAGCAGCTTGGAAAATTCCAGAAAATTATGTCAAGCCTTTAGACAATTAGCCAATTAGCTGCTTATAGGAGGTGTACTGAATTGGAGGTGTACCTGTGGATGTATTTTAAGGCCTACCTTCAAACTCAGTGCCTCTTTGCTTGACATCATGGGAAAATCTAAAGAAATCAGCCAAGACCTCAGAAAAAATTGTGGACCTCCACAAGTCTGGTTCATCCTTGGGAGCAATTCCCAAGCTCCTGAAGATACCACGTTCATCTGTACAAACAATAGAATGCAAGAATAAACACCATGGGACCACGCAGCCATCATACTGTTCAGGAAGGAGATGCATTCTGACTCCTAGAGATGAATGTAGTTTGGCGCGAAAAGTGCAAATCAATCCCAAAACAACAGCAAAGGACCTTGTGAAGATGCTGGATGAAACAGGTAGACAAGTATCTATATCCACAGTAAAACAAGTCCTATACCGACATAACCTGAAAGGCTGCTCGGCAAGGAAGAAACCACTGCTCCAAAACTGCCACAATAAAGCCAGACTACAGTTCGCAAGTGCACATGGGGACAAAGATTTTACTTTTTGGAGAAATGTCCTCTGGTCTAATGAAACAAAATTGAACTGTTTGGCTATAATGACCACCGTTATGTTTGGAGGAAAAAGGGTGAGGCTTGCAAGGCGAAGAACACCATCCCAACCGTGAAGCATGGGGGTGGCAGCATCATGTTGTGGTGGTGCATTGCTACAGGAGGGACTGGTGCACGTCACAAAATAGATGGCATCATGAGGAAGGAAAATTATGTGGATATTTTGAAGCAACACCTCAAGACATCAGCCAGGAAGTTAAAGCTTGGTCACAAATGGGTCTTCCAAATGGACAATGACCCCAAGCATACCTCCAAAGTTGTGGCAAAATGGCTTAAGGACAACAAAGTCAAGGTATTGTTGTGGCCATCATAAAGCCCTGACCTCAATCCGATAGAAAATGTGTGGGCAGAACTGAAAAAGCATGTGCGAGCAAGGAGGCCTACAAAACTGACTCAGTTACATCAGATCTGTCTGGAGGAATGGGCCAAAATACCAACAACTTATTGTGAGAAGCTTTTGGAAGGCTACCCAAAACTTTTGACCCAAGTTAAACAATTAACAAAAGGCAATGCTACCAAATACTAACAAAGTGTATGTAAACTTCTTACCCACTGGGAATGTGATGAAAGAAATAAAAGCTGAAATAAATAATTCTCTCTACTATTATTCTGACATTTCACATTCTTAAAATAAAGTAGTGATCCTAACTGAACTAAGATAGGCAATGTTTTCTACGATTAAATGTCAGGACTTGTGAAAAATGTATTTGGCTAAGGTGTATGTAAACTTCCGACTTCCACTGTATTCATGAAATTTGACAAAAAGAGTATTGGATTAAAATGACTTACTCCACCTTTAAATGAAAAAAAAAAATAAATAAAATAAAAAAAGAAAGAAAGAAAAGAAAAACAAAAGAAAATTGTTCAAAACTTTAATAACCCTGCCAGGTCATCAAAATTAAACAACAAAAAATGTGCCAGGTCCACAAAAATACAGTATTTTAAGTTGTTCAAATCCTAAAGAAAAACCTTTGAAAGAACCTTACTTATTGATGAAATCTACATAGTCTCATGACAACTCATAATTTGAATGACATGGCAAAATCGCAAGATAAAGTATGACTTGGCTTATACGAAAAGGTACAACTTAGAGTTTATGGTTAGGTTTAGGTTTGGGTTAGGGGTTAAACTTAGGACAATTTGTTGGTTCATATTTTTTATTTTTTTTTCTGGGGGAGTAAAAGTTGTTCGTTTTTGTAAGAGCAAACACGAAATTGCAGCAATACGTTATTATAACCAGCCAGATCTGATGAAAATTACGTGACTGTGGCAACATATTTGCAAAATAATGTTATTTAGATCATTACACGAATTGCTGCAATTTCGAAGTGAAATGTCCACTGAGGGGTGCTAAAAGCAAGTTAAATGTTCTCCCAAAAAGATTACGTTTTAAAGGAATAGTTCACCCAAAAATGAAAATTCATTTGCTCACCCTCATGCCATCCCGGATGTGTATGACTTTCTTTCTTCTACAGAATGCAAACAAAGATTTTTAGTAGAATATTTAAGCTCTGTAGGTTCATACAATGCAAGTGAACAGTGAACAAAATTGTAGCAAATTAGCTTAAAAGGGAATTATTTATAATTAATTATAACTGGTTATAATTAATAATAAATATTTAGATTAGATCTTAGAATTAACTGTAGCAGAATCGATATTACAATTACCTGATCTGTCCGTCCAGCAAGCAGACAATATAATTATTTATCAACTCTTGGAAGATTACTTTCCTGGCCAAGGAACAATAGCCTTCCTACTTATACAGTGCTAGCAGTAGTTTAGCATGTAGCAAGGAGCAACATTCAGTGACTTTGAATTGTGAGCGGAACACAGAGACAATCAATTGTGGATATAAGGGATTTAATAAATGAAACTATAACTAACATACAAACAAACTAAGCAAAACATACATATATAGAATGAAGGAAAGTAAGAAAAGGAGAGACAGAGAGCAAAGAAGGCAGTATTTCACGTCAGTTAACCACAACCTAAATGAGAATCATCAGAGGCACAATTCACCTTAAAAGGGGTTCAAACTTAAACGCGCATCTAATCAGTTGTAAATGGTTACTTGCATTGGTTTGTTGCTGAATAAGAGTCTTGATGCGGTAGACGAGGTTCTCGATGATTTCTTTAGGAGTGAGTTGAAGAAGTCCACAGGAAATCCACAAAGTTACTTGAAGGTAAACACTGCCAGAAGGTTAAACTCAAGAGAGAGTTTTGGAGTGTGTTGGTCTCAAGAAGAAGAGTTTTTGAGCGATGATTAGTCTGCACTCTGGAGTTTTGATAGTTCATTGCCGCACCCATTTTGTGGGTGGAGTGGCCAATCAGAGGCATGCATTTTGAGCGGGAGAAACATCCTTTGTCTCCGTTTATGGCCCATTCGCATTTTATTGCTGATCTGGACCGCTAGTGCAGCTTTTAATTCAAAACATAGTAAGAATTGTTCGATGCATTTCACGATCACATGGTGTACATTATTGTGTGAGAAATAAAGGGAAGATCATTTTGATACCAAGAAGGTAACCTCCAGACGATATTAAAGCAGAGAAACACTCATACACTTGAATATATGCGTTTAACGTCTAACTAATACAAGTAAAGTGTTTTAACCAAGTTAATATAATAGGGGAATATACATACAACACATGCATATAGCAGATACATTTATAACTGCTTACTATGGCCTAAATAGAGAAAATGTCTTTAGGTGTGTGTGTGACGTGTATTGGAATTACTGGAGACAGACAACTGCTCTGGTGCCTGGCACGGGGGGGTCACCCCCCTTTCTGTGGAATGTGTTTGAAGCTTGATGGAGACACTTCAGAGGAGACCCGTTTTAGCATCCTTTTGATAGTGATAAAGACCATCTGCAATTTAGCACCCATATAAATGTAAACGTGGAGGCCAGGTCAGTAATTTATATGCAAATGTCAAAAGGCTAAAAGATTTTTTTTCATACAAAGTTTTTTTCAAACAAAGTGTAATTAGCCATCACTGATCTTACACAGACGTTACAAAATGTTGGCAAAAAAGTCAGCATAAAAGTAATCCATACGAATCCAGTGGTTTAGCCCATGTCTTCAGAAGTGATATGATAGGTGTTGGCGAGAAACAGATCAATATTTAAGTCTTTTTTATCCACTTTCACATTCTTCTTTTGTTTTTGCCGATTCCCATTCTGCATCCACATCGTCCAGAGAGGAGAATTTATCTTAGTAAAGGACTTAAATATTGATCAATTTCTGAATAGAATTTTCATTTTTGGCTGAACTATGAACTAAGGTTAATGCTCTATGGAGTTTTAAATGAACAAAACCTACCTCTCAAACTTAAACCTAACCAAGTGTTATAACAAACAAATGTGAGATAATAGAGCTATACCTTAAAAACCATATCTGTTTTTCTAGTTTTAAATAAACAAAGCCGATGTCCCTAGCTTAAATCTTAAACCTAACAGACAGTGTAATAAAAGCGAATGTAAGATAAAAACCGTAATAGCTGAGTTTTTTTGTGGTGCTTTTATAACACTTTCAGCTCACATGTTGACGTGCACTGCTCTGCATTCAAAGTCCAATGCTCTATCAGTTGAGCTACCGTGCAACTTAGTCAAATTGGAATATACTGTAAAAGTAGTTGGTTAGGAAATGTAAGCATTAAAATCAATCATATATAGTAAATAGAAGTGTTTTGATGTCTTATGATAGCATTGTGTTAGTATTAGAGCAAAAAATAGGTGTTTATGAACCATCAATCTGCCGTTTTGTGATTTGTGTGAAAGTGAATCAAACCCATTGTTGTTGCGCCGCTAGTGTTTATTTAACCAGAAAACAGCTGTGATTCGTAGAACGAGGCACGAAAAACCCATTTAGCAAAAATTTAGTTATAGTAACATGATTCGATGAGACCAGGCTGATTGTAACTTGTCAAGAAATTGTGTTGGATAAAATTATTGCTGTGCTTTATCCACCATCTCCATCTCTAATATCAAGCTGATGTATTAAACCATTGTCATGTGCATCTGTGTGAACAGCCCGGGCAAAACATTCATATTGTGTATCCATATTCCAGCTCATTTGCACCACATTGCATTTCAGCAGAGCACAAAGGACAACACACAAGCATTTCTTTTGAATGGTATTCTCCTTTAAGAATGAACTCTGAAAACAAAAAGTTCTCTTTATCCCAGCATGTTGCCCTGTTGTGTTGTAAAGCTATGGTTTGTCATAAATATGAAGGCAGAGAAATGGATCAGAGAAAGAGAGATGCAGTGGAGGCTGAGGTGTCAGACTAACTGTCTATTGATGATGGAAGAGAGGCATTTGCTTTCTCTCTTCCCTCGTAAAGCTGTGCGATTGCCCATAGCATCACCATCTGTTGGTGACTGTAGGGTGAAACAGTAAACACCCTGTCTTGTAAATCTGTGTGTTTGTGTGTGGAGGAGGGAGATAAAAATGGGACAAATTCCAAACTTTCCACCCCTTCTCCTTTGTGCTGAGCAACTGAAGCAGATTTTTTAATGTAATGTACTCAATATCTATCAGTTAATTCATCTGTATGTCCACACAGAATTCTCTGTGAGCAGTCCAACATAGAGCCCTGTGTTTGCCTCTGCTGGGGTCTCTCTCTCTCTCTCTCTCTCTCTCTCTCTCTCTCTCTCTCTCTGCCACTCATCTGTCCATCTCCTGTTCTAATCCGCTCCATTTTATCACTGCTATTTGTACAGCATCGGCAGAGTGACATTTGAGCGAGTGTGACCCATAAGGTGCCTGGAGGTGTTTTTCTATGTGTTTCTGTGTGTGTGTGTGTGTGTGTGTGTGTGTGTGTGTGTAGCAGAGAAGCAGGAGTCAGTAGATAAAGCACTTGTGTAGTGACCTTGTCATGTAATTCCCCTTTAATACAGTCAAGGCTGATTCCAGTGAGTCTAGATCCACACAGGTCTCCTGAGACCTGATGTTAGAATCCAGCAGAAGCTTGGAACAGACACACACACACCTCTGTGACTATGGCTGTGTGACACGGAGAACTGGAGTGAGGTGAGAGTGATAACGTGAGCCATAGCGTATTTATCCAATCACTTTAATATTAGAAGCTGACTGAATGGTATCAAACAGGCTTAGATGTAGTCTTAGACAGACTGGCCACACAAGTCTGTACTGGGCTGCTACAATGAGTACTTTTGAGGAAGAACTAATGATGTCTTCTTCCAATGTTTGCCAGGTTAGTGGCATCAAATCTTTGAAAGATATTCACAGTTTAGTCTGAGTTGCTTAGTAACAAGAAAACTAGATATCCATGAGCAGAACTTCAAGGTGAATAAAGTAGGACACTTTCTGAGAATTTGTAATTGGTGTTACTTTAAAATATGATTTAAAATAGCTAAGACCCACACACAATAAAATTTTAAACAGCTAGAGGATAAAGGAAGAAATATTTAATTAAAAAAAAAAAAAAAAAAAGACTTGAGTGTCCGAATTTACCTGTATTGACCCTATAATCTGATTTGTGGAGTTATGAAATAATCAAGCTGAAGTGAGTAATTTCTGCACCACCGAACGGAATTCCAAAAATAAACATTGTTTTCAAACAAACTTCAGAATTCGCAAGCCCTGATCTGCTGTTGATCGAACAAACAGATAGACTCTAGGGATGTGCCCGAAGCCAAATACCTTATTCGAAAAGTCACGAATAATGACTTCAAAATGAATAAAGGATTCATCCAAATAATATAAAAACATATTTGTATGACTGATTATCCAAGAGGCACAAGGATAAAATTACATTTTAAATATTAAAAAAATTACAAAGAATTTATAAATCTGTGCAGCCAATATTTCTAAAGTGTAAACCTTATGAATAAAAATGTGCACGTTGTGATTTCAGATCGAATGGGTCTTAACTCCGTTTGCGGTCTCCATTAATTGTGTGCGTCTGGAGCTCAACATTAAGATATGACATCATATACACTTTCCACTTCTTGAAATGTCTTTGTTAATGTATCACACGATTCCCATGTATTAATTTATAGCCTAAACCTGAGCGCAATGTTAAATTCCTGACCTGAAGTGATGATTTCATGTCGGAGCTCGTCTATCCATATTTTAAAGTTGACCACAATTATGTCCACATAAGCGATTAAGGAAATTATCTGATTAAAACATTCTGGAAAAAAGTTAAAATGCTCCATAAAGGTTTAAATGCTCCATAGAGTATTCATCTATTAGGAATATTCCTCCTTATGTAAAACGAAGAAACTGAAACATGCTCTGTCTTTTTTTCTCCTTCTTTAAACTGTGCTACCTCTGTTAAGGTGCTATATAAATGAAACATTATTATTATTATTATTATTATTATTATTATTATTATTATTATTATTATTTAACTAAATAATGATGTCCTATTGTAAAAATTCCTGATAGACTTATGGGACTTTCACCTGTTTGTAGGCTATATTGATTTTATTTTCATTTCTTTTAATGTTTGAATTTGTATTTATTGTTCACTGAAAAATGTGTGCTTGACATTTTACATTTTGCATGACACCTCTTGCATTCAGAATAATGTTGTTATACATGAACAGACAAGCGAAAATTCAGTTTCATGCCGATATTAATATCTGAAATACCAGGGGAAACGTTATGGTTACTTTCATAACCTCCATTTCCTGATGTAGGGAACGAGACGTTGTGTCGATGTAGTGACACTAGGGGTCACTCTTGGGAGCCCCAAACACCTCTGCTTTTTTTAAAAAAGGCCAATGAGAATTGGCGAGTGGAATTTGTATGCCAATCCCCTAGACATACGGGTATAAAAGGAGCTGGTATGCAACCACTCATTCAGGTTTTGTGCTGAGGAGCCGAGACCAGGTCCCGGCCATTTCAGTGGGTAGTTCAGCATTGTGGCAAGAGGGACACAATGTCTCGTTCCCTCCATCAGGGAACGGAGGTTACGAAAGTAACCATGATGTTCCCTATCTGTCACTCACTCGACGTTGTGTCGATGTAGTGACACTAGGGGTCCCTATACAAAACGGCACAACTATCTGAACTGTGTTACGTGAACTGGCGGTGTGTGACAGGCAGACCGCTGTGTGCCTCGTAGCCAGCACACCAGGCCGTCACATAACCTCCCCCAACACTCTTATGAGCGTCGAACAGTCCTTCAGGAACAAGTCGACTGCCCAACAATAGGGACAGGCTAGCCCAGCCGAGGCCTCTTTCCCTCTCTTTTCTCCCCAAAAAGAGTGGAATTTGTTAACCGACTGGGAGCCATAAGTGTCTGCTTCAGGGGGTGTCCCTCCCGAGGGGAAGCCACCGGGGAGATCACACCCCACCCAAAAAGAGAGGGGGGGGGTGGTATTTTGAGTGGAATACGTCACATGGTCTTACCGAGACATGTGGAGAGGTCCCATGGTAGGTCCTACCCGAAGGGGGAGGAGTTTCTACAGTGCATGGCGACCGGGGGCAGAGGGGCCTCTGCCCAAGGAAGATGCAGTTTACCGACAAGTTTTGTGGAAGATATCAGATGGGGTCGCCTTCGGGGAACTAGCACATGTGGAGCACCTACCTCAGTACAGGGTCTCATTAGCGCACGTACTGGTCCGGCAGCGAGTTTCTCCACAAACTCAACTGCCAGAGGGCTAAGGAGGAAAGTCATCCAGGGATCACAGTCTGTGAACACGAATGGGAGTCAAGAGATGTGGCATGCGGCGACAAAAGTTTCTCCTCCCGGCCCTCCACCGGGGGATGGAGTGGTCTGTCAACCAGCTCCAGAGAAGCGGGTCTTCTCACCCCTGGGTCGCCCATCTCAGGGAGGCTTCGAAGCCTTCCTCGGGTTCTTAGCAGCCAGCCGTGAGACGGGTGCTGTCTGCTTCCTGCGGAGGGCTCCATGCCAGAGCCGAGCCACAGGGGCGGGCAGCGGCGGAGCCGGTGTTGTTGCTGCAGGAGGACGCTCTTGGTAATGAGCAGACAGGGTGCGGGGTCTGGTGTCTCATTGCAAGAACATGACCCCAGCGGCTCCCCACTTCGGTCCTTCTAACTACGGGTATGAGGCCAGCGCGGCTAGCACTGGGGGCGATTTGGGGACCCCAATGGGATCGCCTCCGCCGGGTATCCCCCCGCGGACCTCCCATTCCCCAGTATGCTCGTCTGCCCCAGTCAGGCTTCCGGATGAGTCCACCGGCTCGTCTCAAGGCAACTCTGGCTTCTTGTTTGGAGCCAGCAAAGATGATGAGCTCTCGAGTGCAGCATCGGAGAGCGGGCTTGTCCAGTTGGACGCAGAAGCCTCAGCTGGGCTCCCCCCCTCGGGGATGATTGCCCAGTCACAGGCTGATGCTGAAATGACGGACATGCTTGCCCGGGCGGCACGTGAGCATTGGGTTAGAGTGGAACCCTCTGCTCTCCCCTGAACCCTCACGGCTTGATGATTGGTTCCTGGGCTCGCGGTGCCACTCAAAGCAGCCACGCCCCGCTCCAGTGCCTTTCTTCCCGGAAGTGCACGAGGAGCTGACGAAATCGTGGGAGGCACCTTTTACTGCTCGGCCCCGATTCCGCAGTTCCCCCGCCCTCACTACCCTCGATGGCGGGGCAGCCAGGGGCTATACGGTGATTCCCCTGGTGGATAAGGTGCTCGTGGTGCACCTATGCCAGCAGAGTGCCGCCACCTGGCATGGACGCCCTAAGCTCCCGTCCAAGCCCTGTAGGTTCACGTCATCCCTGACAGCTAAAGCCTACAGCACTGCTGGACAAGCCGCCTCTGCCCTGCATGCCATGGCTCTCCTGCAGGTCCACCAAGCCAAGGTGTTGAAAGAAATGCACGAGGGTATTTCCGCCCCAGATTTGATGCAGGAACTGCGCTCGGCGACCGACCTCGCAGCCCTTGCCCCGTTAAGGGAGGTGGGCATTCGCATTCTCAACTATCGCGACAACTGGCTAATCCTAGCTCACTCTCGAGACATGTTGTGCGCACACAGGGACTTGGTGCTCTCACACCTCAGCCAACTAAGGCTTCGGGTCAACTGGGAAAAGAGCAAGCTTCTCCCGGTTCAGATCATCTCTTTTCTCGGTTTGGAGCTGGACTCAGTCTCTTTGACAGCGCGCCTTACCAACGAGCACGCCCAGTCGGTGCTGGCCTGTTTGAAGGCGTTCAAACAGAAAACAGTGGTTCCACTGAAACTTTTTCAGAGGCTCCTGGGGCATATGGCATCCTCGGCGGTAGCCACCCCGCTCGGATTGATGCATATGAGGCCGCTTCAGCACTGGCTCCAGACTCGAGTCCTGAGATGGGCATGGTGCAACGGGACACATCGTGTGGTCATCATGCCGGTCTGTCACCGTCTTTTCAGCCCTTGGACCGACCTCTCGTTTCTATGGGCAGGTGTTCCCCTAGAACTGGTCTCCTGGCACCTCCAAAACGGGCTGGGGCGCTGTTTGCAACAGGAACACAGCCGCTGGCCTGTGGACGGGCCCGCAACTGCATTGGCACATCAACTGCCTCGAGTTGTTGGCAATTCTGCTCACCCTGCGGAGGTTTCGGCCATTGATCCAGGGCAAGCACGTGTTAGTTCGGACAGACAACATGGCAACGGTTGCATATGTCCACCAAGGTGGTCTGCACTCTCGTTGTATATCACAACTCGCCCACTGTCTCCTCCTCTGGCGTCAGCAGCACTTCAAATCACTGCGAGCCACTCACATCCCGGGGAACCTCAACACTACAGCAGACGCGCTGTCATGGCAGGTTACCCTCAGGGGAGAGTGGAGACTCCACCCTCAGGTGGTCCAGCTGATTTGGAGTCGATTCGGATGGGCACAGGTGGACCTGTTCGCCTCCCAAGAATCCTCCCATTGCCCGCTCTGGTACGCCCTCACCGAGGCTCCCCTCGGCATAGACGTGCTGGCACACAGCTGGCACCCTGGCCTGCACAAATATGTGTTTCCCCCAGTTAGCCTACTTGCACAGACCCTGTGCAAGGTCAGGGAGGACGAGGAGCAGGTCATCCTGGTAGCACCCTACTGGCCCACCCAGACATGGTTCTCGGACCTCATGCTCCCCACTCTCCTTGAAGACTGCCCTCCTGACTGCGCTCACTTCCATCAAGAGGGTAGGAGACCTGCAAGTGTTCTCTGTCAGCGAAACGTGCCTGGAGTTCAGTCCAGGCTACTCTCACGTGATCCTGAGACCACAACCGGGCTATGTACCCAAGGTTTCCATGACCCCTTTTAGGGACCAGGTGGTGAACCTGCAAGCGCTGCCCCAGGAGGAGGCAGACCCAGCCCTGTCGTTGCTGTGTCCGGTGCACGCTTTACGCATCTATTTGGATCACACGCAGAGCTTTAGGATCTCTGAGCAGCTCTTTGTCTGCTTTGGTGCACAGCGGAAAGGAAGCACTGTCTCCAAGCAGAGGATCGCCCACTGGCTCACTGACGCCATAACTATGGCATATCACGCCCAGGACATGCCACCCCCAGTAGGGCTACGAGCCCATTCTACCAGGGGTGTAGCGGCCTCCTGGGTCCTGGCCAGGGGTGCCTCTTTAACAGACATTTGCACAGCAGCAGGCTGGGCAACACTCAACACCTTTGCAAGGTTCTACAACCTCCGGGTGGAACCGGTTTCGTCCCAGGTAGTGGCATGCAATACAAGCAAATAAGCCTGGGATAGCTGGCCGGGTGTATCGCTTGCACATAGCGCCTTCCACCTCCTTTTGAGCTGAAGAAGTGTGCCATTAATTCCCAGTAGTGTTCACAAACTTTGTTCCCTGGTTGACTTCCTCCGAGCCCTGTGGCAGTCGAGTTTTCGGAGAGACTCGCTGCCGGCCCAGTACACGTGCTAAGAGTCCTGTTCTGGGGTAGGTGCTCCGCATGTGGCGGTTCTCTGTAAGGCTAACACCATGCGATATATATCTTCAGCTAATTCGTTTCCCTGTTGGCTAAACTGCGTCTTCCTTGGGCAGAGGTGTCTCGGGCTCCCAAGAGTGACCCCTAGTGTCACTACATCGACACAATGTCTCATTCCCTCCATCAGGGAACGGAGGTTATGAAAGTAACCATAACGTTTCACAGACATATTGTTGCATTTTTTTCTGGTTTGTGCGAAATCATTAAGAACAATATAAAAACAGTCTGCACACCACCAAGGTGAATTGGTTTAGTCTTGACTCTTGGTTGACAGTGTTGTGGGATGGGTAATGTATTAATGCTTGAGTGCCAAATCAACACAACTGGATAAGAAAAGGTCTAAGCCATCAGGTGCCCAGTATAGGAAAAAGAGGAAAGAAGAAGAGGAGAAATGCGCAAAAGATAAAGGCATGCAGCTATGTCACTCATCTCTTTATATAATATTATGCATGTGATGAAATAGGCTAGTAAAACACTTTTGTTTGTTAGCCTATGTTGCTTGCTATACTGCTTGCTATGCTACTGCACATATGGCGACAATATTCCTTTTTTCTGTCCAACTAGCTTACATAACACTGGATATAAATTCACACAGATTCATCATGATAATGTGTGTAGCCTGCAGCAAAACAATTACAACCTAATTAGGCTAGTTAGGTTGTAGTTAAACTAGCACATTATTGATGTGGTTAACTTTCATTGAGGTGATATCATAAAGGTCTTCTGTGATTGTATTGACTAAGTCCTGAGCTTAGTAAAGGGAAATTCCAATGCCGTAGGCTAACTTAAAAGACGTCTATATTATGCTGATATTTGGTATCTTTTGTGATATATTGAGTCTTTTGGGGTGTTTTATGCCTAGAATTAGCCAAGGAGGTTGTATGGTTCATTTGGTTCCTATTCTGAAATTTTGATAAATTGTACATAATGACATGTGTATTTAATTGTGTGTCAAATGTATTTAGGGTGTCAGACTAATATACTGTATTTCAATGCAAATTTAGGGGCACTTCTGAAATATTTTGGAGCACCCTCTGGCACTGGCCAGGATGAGGAGCCATCCACCTCCTCAGCCACACAGTTGTCTTCATAAAAGTTGTCTGAGCCTGAGGATGAGGATGAAGACTGCATCCCTGCATAACATACACAAAATAAACAATTTTCCTTTTGCAAAGTTTTAAGTTTCCATATTGTAGGTAACAATGATGACTGTATTATTACTGGGTTTGTGTGATGTTCCACCACTATAAATGCTGTGAATAACATGTGTAAACTAATGCCTGTAGAAATGCATGTAGCAGCATCCCCACCAAATCCTGCTGCTGATGATGAACCACTGTCTACAGACCCTGCTGACTGGCCTTCAGTTCTGACTAACAGAATTCGGACACAATTAGTTTGCAGAGGACCAAGTAAGGTACCACCTAACTTTGTTTTCCCAAGGAATGAGGGTGATGGAAGAATTGCAATAATTCAATTCTCTTTTTAATTTGTATTTATACGATACATTTTGTTTCTATTTGTCTTTGTTACTTCTTTTTGATATTTATGAGTCTTATTTTTGTATATATTTTTATATTTATATAGTTTTAAATGTTATGATTATTTATTTGTGTTGTTCCAAATGTCTTAATACAAATTACAGTTAGTGCAGAATAGGGTTGCTCCGAGACCAAAATTAAGGCTTCGGTACGATACCAGCCCTGGTACCTTGGTATCGATACTAACTCGATACTTAGGCAAAAAAAAAAAAAAAATATATATATATATATATATATATATATATATATATATATATTTATGAAATTACACAGAAAATTATTGACAAAAAGAACTGGATAAAGTCTTTTTTTTGGGGGGGGGGGGGGGGGGTATTCCATGTTAAATGTTCTAATTAAATGTTATGATCACATTGTGTTTAATCAAATACATACTGTACAGCTTTGTTCAAATTAAAATATAATCATTCCTGAATAAATATTTTTGGTAAAAAAAAACAAAAAAGATGCACAACAGAACTTTACAGTATTAATGAAAATTTTAAATGAAAACTATCTGATTACCTGAGGCTGCCATGGCTGAATCACAACATGCTGATATTCAGTACTGGTATTCAGCTTTTGTGTTATTGCTTACAGATAATAATGCTAATAATATAACAATTTAATGTTATATTAGTGTTATTATGAGTATTATTGCTACAACTTTGAATATTACACTTTTATACAGTAGTAATATTTTTCTGTCGTAATGTCACAGATCCAGTTAAATAAAGCTCTCATTTCAGCAGGACTTTTATTTTGAAAGACCTCTGAAGTTCTCCTGTTTCTGAAGTGTTCGTTATATCAAGCTTCCCGTGATTTGCGAGCTTAAATCTCTGGTGAAAAAGGTCATTTGAGAGTTCACAGCCGTTTACACACTAAACACACTACTCTGCACCTCTGCAGATGGACCCAGGGCGCCATACAAGCTAGAACCGCCACTGATGTCCATGTCAGCCTGCACAGGCCCATAAACAACATATGCATGTATATGGGTGTGTGTGTGTGTCTGTGTGTGTGATGGAGATGACAGAGCAGAGCGGACCCTCTCATTCATTCTGTGGTGCGCAGCGCATGTGACTGTATATTATTTCATTAAATGACATCCTTCTGCTGTTTAATGATCACACTTGGCAATATCGTGTGTGTGTGTGTGTGTGTGTGTGTGTGTGTGTGTGTGTTATATGAATGTACATGTGTGCGCTTTGCTTTTAGATGCTCATTACAGTGGTAGGGATATCATACATTAATAATCACTCCTGAGAGTCTTCAACAGAGGGGCAGTCCCGTAAGTCCAGAGATATTACATCTGCTGGCCTCATTTATCTTCTTGTAGCCCTTACAGTTCCTCTGTGTCCACTTCAATGCTAGCCCAGCACACGCTTAATTATGAGCACATCATAAACAGCGCAGACACACCCGGGGGCTTGGAAGGGCACTGCCCTCACCCCGCCCAGGCTCTAAACGGCCCCCTGGCTCTCTTACATTCTGAGGAGCCCAGACACAAGATCTGGGATTTAATGGTAGAGATATGAGGTGATAAGATTGGGCCTAGACAATGAGAATGTTCAGTCCTCAAAGGCTCTGCATTCATATTTGCATCCATTTTGCTCTGTAGATGTGTTTTCAATTTTGTTTTTTTAAATAAACACTTTAAACTGTAGGTATCAAATTGTGTGCCAAAATGACCACACATGAGAAAAGCAATAAAGGGGGACCAGCATCATTTGAGAAATGGGATTTCTGAAATATTTCCTTAGATATACTCAATGTTAGCTGAGAGATAAATTGCGGATGGCCACTGTGGTCATTTTAAAATGGATAGTATGTATTTCAAAACTAAACTCAACTAGGACTGGAAAAGTCATTATGAACATCCTGCTGATTGTTTGATGGCTTTCCACAAGCTGGACAGCATGTTGAAGAAACACTTTCAAACTGACACCAGAACAGCTTTCCCTCATCTTCACGATGATCTCTCCCATTTAATGTGGATAGATTAAGTTGATCCTAGCCCTGTAGGTAAATCTAGCCTGTTGGATACTGGTATTAAAATCCACACAGGGACGTTGTGTTGGTATATTTTAATCTGTAGCTTTCTGGGTGACTTTAACTCACAGCAACTGCTAGAGCTTTGTTTGTATCACTTTAATACTGCATCCTGGTGCTAGCACACACACAAATGCAGAAAGTCTTCAGAAATACCTCAAATCACAAAATCTCACTTTACTACTAGAATCCATTGTGTGACACACATACACTCTACAACCCCTTTAACACCTGCATTTTGTGACCTCCAAAACTTTGGTCTGATTCAAACGGGGGCTAACCAAGGTGAAATGGAATTACCCAGTATACCTTGACCAAAACCTTGGACTGACATAGATGTCCTCAGTTGCCTCCATAAGCACAGCACGGGTGAATATGTGGGTATCCTTTAAACATAATAGTGCACTGGTAAAAATCTGCTACACGAAGCACATTCTAAAACTATGGCTTGTCCATTAAATATAGACTCAGCTATGCAACCAAAGGTCAGGGGAACTTTTTAAAATACATCAGCCCGCAGCTTCTTTCTCTTTGTCTGGGAGAGAGACTGATGCGGAGAGGGGCATCTGAAGGTTGACCTGGTTGCCATTGCTCCCACTTCTCCGGTTTTTACCAGCCATAAGGAATAAATGGAACGCTGAGCATTACAGGTATGTGAAACTGACACAGGTGACATTAGGGGAAGAGATGAATAAGTGTACCACGAATATAATGCAAAATAAGATGAATCAGCGGTTTTTTTTTTTTTGTCTTTCTTTCAGTAAGCATGTGTTTAAAAAGTAGCAGCTAGGTTCTTATATGTTAAAAAAGGTATGTTTTTTTGTCTTATTGACACATCAACTGTCTGGTACAAATGTCAATGGAGTCGTTATCTCCGAGCATGGCCCTGCACAACAGAGAGGTTCTCAAAAGACTTTCTCTCTTTGTTCTTCTCACTTCTGAGAGAAGAAGAGAAATGGAGCTTGACTGATTCGCTCTCTCTCATTCCCCCATCTAAACAATGTTTGTTATGTCTTCCCCTCCCTTTTCGATTGTCAACAACTTTGTTGTTTGTGTTTTGATGTTGCCTCATCTCTTTTCATCTTCTAAAACCCTGCATCAGGTAACAATGTGGAACTATCAAAGACAAGGAGGCGTTTACAAATGGTGGAGGAGATATTTGCATGATACCGTCTGAAAGTCATTGGCACTAGAGTTCTGTATTTTCCAGCAACAAGGACTCTCACATAATTTGTAATTCCTACAGCACATCCCATTTATACTGCAGTTACTATGTCAGCCTAATCTAAATATTCCAAATCACTGATGTATTTTCCATACTGATCACATGAAAATTATGTGACTGTGACAACATTTTTGCTAAATGAAATTACATGGTTAATTATATGCATCGAAGCAGTTTTGAGGTCAAATATCCACTGAGTGACACTAAAAGCAAGCTAAATGTTCTCCCATACAAATGAGGTTTCTAAAGTTAAAAAAAAAAAAAAATCTAAAGAGTTTTATTTAAACAAATTCTACCTCCCTAACCTAAACCTTAAACCTAAACCTAACCGATAGTGTCACAAAAAGCAAATGTGAGATGAAAAACAGATCAGGTTTTTAAGGTTAATTCTCTTTCGAAAAAAAAAAAAAAGAAAAGAAAAAAAAAAGACCCTACCCTAAACCTTTAAACCTAAAAAAAAAAAAATACGTTGTTAAATCTCTGGATTTATATTCCGGCTCTTTGAGTTATAAGTACAACACTATCAACTGGGCTACCTTATGATTAAGGTTGTAAACGTAGTTGGTTGTGTAATACAAACATAAAATGTTGTCACCATACAAGTCATGTCCTATAGTAAAAGTGTTTTGATGTCATAAGATTGCAGAAGTGTTTATAAACTGATAATCAGTCGTTTTACAATTGATATGTGTGAAAGCTACAGTCATTGTTGTAGCATCTCTAATGTTTATTTCACCAGAAAACTGCAGAAATATGTACAACAAGCCACATAAAACTCATTTAGCAAAAATGTAGTTATAGTAACATCACATGAATCTATGAGACCAGGATGGTATTTTGAATGTCAACACTAATAAAAAGTAACAGCATACTAGAAAGTATAGCCTATACCAGGGGTTTTCAAACTTTTTGATGCCAAGGACCCACAAATATGATATTCTCCTTTCAAAGGACCCCCTTCCTAAAATATTACGGTAGCTATATACTTTATGTATAAAGACCCATCTATAATGAATGTGTAAGTGTGCTATTATAAAGACAGCATGTTGTTTGCTAAATTAAATAATTGGTCTTTATGTAATAACTGGTCGTCATTGTACTAAAGTTAAAATAAATGGTTAAAATATTATATAGAAAATATTTACTTAAATAATAAACTCAAATTATGTTACATGTATAAACCTGAAGAGGAACATTTTCAATTCAACGGTCCTTAGAAACCAGGATGTTACAGAAATGTTAGATTTGGTAAATGTTTACTTTTTCTATAAGATTTTTACACTTTATTTTTCTCCAAAATTTTCTGCAGACCCCCTAGAACTCCCTTGCAGCCCCCTGACCCCAATTCTGTACTGTCAAAATATTGCAACACCATTACTGACACCAAAAACAGACAAACCAAAAACAATTGTTTGGGATGGTGCGAGCAGGACTCCCCCTTTCCCTTGTTTTTTGGAAACATCAGTGTCATACTAAGGAGAGACTGTCCTTCTAAATGCAGGAATAGCATATTTCAGCCCTCATTTCCCCCCGAAGACTAGGGACGGCAAAGACAAAGCATACAATAATTAAAGGGCCAAGCACAAAGCTTGGGATGCAGGCACAGGGGGAAGACGATGAGCAACTTCGCATCACGTTGGCAGATAAATTCCACACACAATTATTCATCCACTGCCTATGACATATAGATTAATGAGTCTGATAACCCAGGGCATTCCAGAGAAATATATTCAATTCTGTTGTGTCTCGGCCTCTCCAACACCCTCTCCTATATCCCTTTATGACTTACAAAACAAAACCCATGCCTTGTTATGCCAGGAAAACGGGCTTGAATCGATCTGGTTTTCGCTAACATTGGTCTTTACAAGTGTGCAATGGTGTCAGGGTCACTCAGTCTCTCTGCAAAATACATGCTTCTAGTGGGAGAAGACGTGACAGTGACTCTGTTACTCAAAGAAGAAGAGGAGGATAAAGAGATGAAGGAAGGACGGTCGAAACAGACTATGACAGAGTCTTGGACTTGTGATATTATATCTAGCCCTTCCAGGACAGGTGTAATGAATGTGAGATGCTTCACAGATGGTCTTCAGAGGAGAGGTTGACCTGCAAAAAAGACTGCAAGACTGCCACAGGGGAGATGCTGAGTTAGGGGTGGTCAAAACACTTCTATAACAGAGATTGTCTTTCTTTGAAAACACAGTTATTTAAGCATTAGTCATTTGCTATGTTCCTTTCATGTCCGTTTAAAGGTAAAAGCTTTCCTATGTTTGCTTTAGGTTTTACTTGTTAGGTGATACTAAAGTGTGCCCTTGCCATTACTGTTCTAATGCCTTTCCAGAAAGCCAAGTCAATGTCCAATGTTTTATTTGGTGCTGATTTGAGTGTCTTACATAATAGGGCTGAGGGATTTTGGTACTCCCTCACTTTCCACCACATTGAGATTTTGAGATCGAAATAAAAGGCTTTCGGGCATTTCAACAATTCAGCAGTTGTTCTGACAAGCAAAAAGATTCTGTTGACATATACAGACACACCTGCACCATGAAAGTGTGGAAGTCAATGTAGGCAAGATACAATTGTTTGAACTTTGAGGAGGATGTTCATTCATTGTTATCTACAATGTCTGCTAAAAACATAAGGGTGATTTCAATGTTATTTGGGTGAGTTCAATGTTAAAATGGTCAGTTCACCCAAAAATGTATATTCTGATATTATTTACTCACTCTCATGTTGTTCCTAACCTGTATGCTATAATTTTTCTTGTGGAAAAAAAAGAAGAATTTTTGCAGAATGTGCATGCCCCTCTTTTCAATACAATAACAGATTATACAGGCCATGGCTGTGAAGTTCCAAAAAGGACCAAAAAATCACGAAAGTTTAAAGTAGTCCAAACAATTCACGAGCAAAATTGCAAGTCTTCTGAAGTCTCACAATAGCTTTTCATAAGAATATATATATATATATATATATATATATATATATATATTTATTTAAGATGTTATTCGCTGAAAATCTTTCCTGGCAGCGATCAGATATTCTTCTCACCACGCTCAGTTACAACACACACAAGAACCAATGGCACAAATGAGATCTGCCAGTTTCGGTGGAGGGGAAGATTTTCCAGCCTGATCTAATTAAAATTGCTTGTTTGTGGCTACATTTTTGCAAAATGATATCACATGTTTTCTCACACGTATTGTGGCAGTTCCAAGGTGAAATGTCCACTGAGTGGAGTTAAAATGGTAAAATGTTCTCCCAAAAAGATGAGGTTTTTAAGGTTAATGCTTTATTGCTTTTTTAAATGAACAAACACTACCTCCCTAACCTAAACCTTAAACCTAACCAAATGCTGTCAGAAAAAGCAATGACAAACAGAATTGCTGAAACAACCACATACCTCTGTGCTGCTTTTATGATTCTTTTGCCTCATGTGCTCTTCAGGACTCATACTCTGGTCCTTCACATGGTAAGAGCAATGTTCAATCAGTTGAGCAACTATGCAATTTGATTGCATTTAAACAAGCTTGTAAATATAGGCTGTTGTAATGCCAAGATTAAAAGTATTGCGTTAAGGTCTGTTTCTGCATCGAACCTATTCCATCGTAAATGCCCAGAAAAAAGCAGAATTTTTAAGCTGTATCCAAGTTCTCTTATACAACTTTTTGTAACCAAAAGTTGTGTTTTCGCTTTTAACATTATGAAACATAGAATATAAAAACAGCAGATGCTCCTGATTAAAACAATGCTCTCGAGTCCAAATACAGTGCAATCTAATGAATATATCTTAAAATAATCTGTGTTGACGTGACGCATAGTTACATTTTTGGAGAGGTGCATGTCAGGCTACAGAGTAGGTTACACCGTAGGTTTGACGCAGAAGTATAAATCACCTTTACAAGTTATACGCTATGGTAAAAGAGTTGACCATACGCTATGGTAGATGTCGTACGATAGCATTGTGTGATCAACAGGGTGAAATCCAAGTGTTTATGAACTGATAAAAAGCCATTTTACTTGTGCTTTGTTTGAAAGCGAATAAAAGTCATTCTTGTAGAGTCTCTAGTGTTCACTTCGCCAGGAAACTGCAGCAATAAGTTCAACGAGCCAAGTAAAAATAATTTTGCAAAACTGTAGGTATAGTAAAACGATTCATTGAGACAAGGTTAAGATTTTCAGCTTTTGGTCTGTCCAATGAAAGATTGATTAAATGTTTTGAAATCAGTCAATATTTTGGCAATTCTGTTTGGTAATAATAGTGGTGCAGAAATTATTTCATCTTTAAGATGAAGATAGAGAGACAAATGACAGCAAAGTCCAGACAAACCTGCTTTAATTTTCGGTGGAGTCAGGACAGAGACAAGTTTGTTAACCATAAGAAGACAACAGACCAGATTTAGACAAACACCATCACCATACTGATAGCTGTAGATTAAAAATGGCTGGGATTGGCACCCCCTGGTGGTAGAGATGTTCACTGTTCTGTGCATATTATTCCTCTACACTCCGGGCTGGAGAGAGCAAGTGAGCATTATTCCCTTCCTCTACTGAAAAAGAGGGAGAAAAAGAGAGAGAGAGGAAAAGAGAAAGGTCATTCTGACTTTAACACCATTTCCACTGGAATAAGGGGATCCTCACAAGGCTGGCTCTTTGTTTCGTGTGATCTAGGTGTGCTCACAAGTGCATAATCTTTGTCAACAAAAACTCTCTCAGCTGTCCGCAAAGGTTTCTAAATCTTGCTCTAGTTCATTTCTTAGAATGAGAAAACACTGCCATTTAAGGACGGGCATTCAATGTTCAAAATCAATTAAAATTGACTAACATTGACACTTTGTACATTATATGTATTTGGACACATATGTACATTAACTTCCCCCCTCAAAATGATTACACCATGCCTACACTGGAAGCGAGCATCGAGCATGTGTGTGTGTGTGTGTGTGTGCGAGTGTGTGTAAGGAGAGGAGTGCACAAAATGGCGGACGTGGCTCTCGTGGGGAGTGTGTACTGCGAGGTTTCCGGCCAAGGAATGTGGCTGCAAATGTGGGTGGAGAGACTGGTTAATGGCATCTGCCTGTTTAACACATTTCTCTACTGGTACGATAACTTAGGGACAAATCTGGGCTCTATCGCCAAGTTATCTGCTCGCCAAATGTGTGTGAGGGTATGTTTGTGAGGGGTTGTGTGTGTGTGCGGTTAGTACGAAAGAGAGAGAGAACAGAGGGATGGCACCGAAGCCGGTTTTAACGATCGTGGGAGAGAAGGCAACCGTTAGGTTTTATCACTCAGAGACGTGGTGAACGGCTCGTAATCCGTCCGCCGTGGACATTGGTTCTTTAATGGATAAACTCAGTGTGCCAGTCTCATCCGCGATGGCAGCAATGCACAAACATCCCAACGTGGTTGGACGACAACACAGCAAATCTCATTCATGATAACAGTAAGTTACATTAATACCTTGAGTATTAGTAGCAGCAATGAGCGGACTCAGTGGTCTGTAAACTGTACATGCAATGATACACAAGAATAACACACTATAATAATCTATCTCTGCCCAGACGTAAACCTTTTACTTGAGTCGTGAGTAGAATGTATGTTTGTCCATCGTTTGACTCCGAATCGGTTCCTCGAAGCACGGGTGATTACGGGAGGCGTTTCCTTGCTCTGTCGGCGGACGGTACGGTGCCTGATTCTCGGCGGGTTGGCGGAGATATCAGCGAAGTCGACTCGGTTGAAGAAGGAAGAGAAATTTTGTCAGGCTTTATGACTGTATGTAGGCCTGACTTTATCTCCTATCTGAATACATGTAGCCCAACATTCCCCCCTTTGGTCTGAAGAGTTGGTTATTGTCCAGCATCTTTAGAGCAACTGAAGGGCCAAACAGTTCCTGTAGGTTCACAGTAACCTGTGGGTTACGCCGTCCGTGTCTTCTTGATAGGAAAGAAAATGGTTGCACAGTCCATACAGTTCATTAGAGTTCACAGAGGCTTTATCATCTGGGCAGAGACTGAGGCATATATGGGCATAGAACTTCTAGCTAAGCATAAAACTACAATCATCACACATAAAGAAAAACATTCTGTAACACACTGTAACACAATCCTTTGCTGTTCTTTGGCCATAACACAAAATCATAGTAGAACCTGACAATGGATACTATGACTAAAACGTTAGAGGAAAGGAAAGGAAATGAGGGTTAGAGGTTAAAAGGCTTATCCTTGGAAATGATTGGGGTTAACCTGTGGGATGGGCTCAGACTGGTGTGTAAAACACGGCTGTATGAGAAGGAGGAAGTCCAGTCTGGCCTGTAGGTTTGAATGTACCTGTAATTGCTGTGATGATCCAACCACTAAGGAGAAGCCCGAGGGCGACCAGACTGATAGGGTGTTCGTGGTAAGATGACGATCTGCTTATGTGACTAGGAAATATAGTGGTCAAGCCAGTCGGTTTGAAACTGAAATTCACTAATTTCATCCCTTCAGCCTGAAGCTGCTGTTGAAAGGTGTCATCAATGGTGAGGTTTTGACCTCTAAATGCGTCCATGATCTCAATTTCTGCGTTATGTTTGTCGGCGCTGAGATGATAGAGGACAATATCATCAATATGCACGGTGGCTCCATGGTGAACCGTTAAGATCACCGTCTGGTTTGGTAGCATTAGTTTAGTGGCTGTATCAGTGCATGCTGACAGGATGGGTTGAGGCATGCAGCTATCCTTATGGTGCAAAGGCAACTCTCCTTTGGAGTGAAAAAGGCTTGAAGAGCTTAATCTGATTCGAATGGACCCATTTGTTTGCCGGTGTTTGGCTTGGTTTTGAGACCCTGACATAGTAGGCTACTGGTGAGAGCTTTCTCACTATCTCAAAGGGCCTGACCAACTTGGTAGGAACTTTTTAGAGATTCCTGCTGGTTTGGTGAACCTGAAATAGAGTACCTTGTTGCCTACTTGATACTCACGGTGAGAAGCTTTCCTGTCATAGTAGGCTTTGGATCCCTTGACGCTGGCTTCCAAGTTATTCTGTGGCCCGAATATGGTTGCGCAGATCAGTCACGTATTGGTGTGCCGTATAGGCGGTTGCAACACTGATGTCTTCGGGGCGGTACAGAAGGTGTAGCGGAAGGGTCATTTCTCTTCCAGTCATCATTTTGAACAGTGTGACTTCTGTGGAGTGGTGCGGAATAGACCTAATGGCCATCAGCACCAGGGTTTCACATCCCAATCTCTGCCATTGCTGTTAACATACTTTTTATGCATGTTGATAATGGTGTGGTTGGCACATTCGTCCTGTCCAGATGACTGGGGATGATACAGGATGTGGAAGTTGACTTCCACACCCATAAATTCATACATGGTAGTCATGACACTTGAGGTGAAATGGGTGCCTCGATCCGAATCAATGGAGAGCAGTAGCCCCCAACGGCTGAACACATGGTTCAACAGCAGGACTGCGGTTTTTTTTGTGGCTGTCGTTTTGGGCAGGGAGGCATTCCAGCCACTTGTTGAATGTGCAGGTAACCGTGAGGAGGTACTTGTTACCTCATGAGGACTTGGGGACTGGTCCCATCCAATCCATCTGGAGGTGGGACCATGGGAACATGATCCCTCAGTTCTGGAGTGGGGCCCGATCCAGCGGTCTGGATGGCTGGAACTGGCTACAAACCAGGCATCCTTTGACATAGGAATGGGTGTCGTGGGCCATCGATGGCCAATAAACAATTTGCTGGAGGGTCTTGAGGGTGGCCTTGTAAGCCCGGTGGCCTCCGACAGGGGAGTCATGAGCATGGGCTAGCATTACCCCCCATAATCGGTTGTGACAACCCAGTGAGCTGGTCCCAGGTCGGTTTGGGTATAGACCAACAAACATTTCTCCAGTTTAAGATGCAGCTGGTCGCGAAGGAGAGCATGTAGCTCCTCCGGCACACACGGTGAGGTTTGAGAGGCTCCTTGTGATGCAGGGTTTGCTACCCGTTGCCAGATGTTTGGATGGCTGGGTCTTGCTCTTGTATGGTGATCAGATCTGCATCGCTGGGTCTCTATCCCAGGTGCAGAGTCTGTGGGCAGGTCTGAAGGTCTTCTCACCTTTATTTTGCCTGCTGACGGGTAATTGTGTTTACCAAACATTTTTGAGTAATTGGAAGCCATTCGTCTCGGAACTCCAGGGCCATGCACTGTTCCGCACCCAGCTTGGCAGTCGGCTTCGTCATTACTTTCTTTTTCAGGACCGGAGGTTTGAGAATGACCTTTGACCTTTTTCCAGTACAAGTCAGTCACAAACCAGGAAGAGTTCAGAGTGCTTGACTTCCTTGTTTCTCGCATTCCTCATGCTGTTCTTTTTCCATGTGGGAAAGTGAGAAATAAAACTACGACGAGCATAGTTTGAGCCAGAACAGATCATCAGTTGCTCAAAAGTCAACTTGGCAGCTTGCTGGAGCGTGATGAGCACTGCTGCAATCTCCGCATACTGGCTTGTCTTGTTGTCCAGTCGGTAGTTGTTTGGTTTGTCGACATTGCGGTTGAACCAAACAATACCGGCTCCTGCCCAAGTTTGACTTTCATGGCGTAATGAACAGCCATCCACATAGACACTTGGGAGGTCTGCGCAGGTATTCTCATCATAGTAATGATGTTTTGACGGGAGCAGCGGAGAGGTGACAAGTAAGGATTCTGGGCTCGGTTGCCCTTCGCAGTCACAGTGTTAGCATTCAGCCAAGTCCCTGGCCCAAGGCCATTTTATGGTTCTGGGCATACTTGACCTCAAAGTTGTAGCCTTGCAGTGCCATCATCCAAGTGGCAATGCGGCTGTTGTATATCCACCCCTCCCTCAGCTGTTGGCTGTTCAGGAAGGTGACAGGTTTGTGACAAGTCTCAATGACTGTTTCTGACCCCCAGTGTAGCTAAGGAAGTGTTCCACCACCCATATGGTGGGCAGGGGGGCCTTCTCACAGTCAGATATCTCCATCTCAACAACACTAAGAGGTCGTTTTGCATAGGCAACAATACATTTGTTTGTGTCTTGTTTCTGTGTCAGGGTGGCAATGAGACATTGGGACAAGAAGCTTGTCTCAAGCTGGAACTCTTTATCCTTGTCTGGGTAGGCCAGACAGGGTGCAGAGCTGAGCTTGTCTTTCATCTGGTGGAAAGACTCTTCCTGGGGTTCTCCCTACTCGAATGTTTTATCTTTACAGAATAGTTCCGTGAGGGGTCTGGCTATCTCCACATAGTCCTCGATGAAGTGTCGGGAGTAGCTGCAGACACCTAGGAAGCTTCTGAGTTCTGACAAATCTGTCAGAGCTTTGATGTTGTGGATGGCTCAAACTCTCCCAGCTTGGGGTTCGATGCCATCTGCACTCACTGTTAGACCCACGTACTCAATGTTGGTGCGGCACCACTGGTCCTTGGCTAGTGCAGCTTGGCTTCAGCAGTGGAGAGTTGGTTAAGTGCATGTCAGATCTTGGTCAAGTGTTCCTCGAACGTCTGGTTCCTCATGAGGATGTCGTCCAAGTGATGAGGTTACCGTGGGCAGTGCCGTCACTCATGGCCTTATAGACAAATATATTGAACTCGAATATCCAAATGGACAACAGTTCCAGTTGTACTGGTGGTTACCAAAAGAGAAAGCCAGCTTGTACTGGTCAGCTGGGTTGACTCTCATTGTCCAGAAGCCACTGGCCATGTCCACAGTAGAGAAGAAGTGGGCCCCTTTGACCTTGGCCAGTTCTTGGTCCAAATGGATCATGGGCCAGCGGGAAAGTGGTACCTGCTTATTCGGAATGCAATAGTCAATGGTGAGACACCACTTGCTGGTAGGCTTTAACACTGGCCAAATAGGTGAGTTGTAGGTTGAGCTGCATTCCCAAATTATTTGTTTTTGCAAAAGCTTGTCAAGGATCCCTTGAATCGACTCATAGGCAGCCAGGGGGAATTTGTACTGGCATACAAATGTTGGTGGTGCATTTGGATCTGTGGGAATGTGAATGGTGTGGAGGTCGGTGACAGTCATGGGAATCTCTCAAGAATATCGGCTGGAAATCATGAAAGAGTTTCCAAAGCACGTTACTCTGATCCTCTGTCGTTAAAGCATCTGCTTTGGCAAGCTGCTCATTGACCTCGGCCTCAAAGCCAACGTAGGGTTCCTCTGGTGAGGAACATGTTCTGTCATCACCAGGGGTTGTGTCTCCGGGTTGAGTCACAAGAGAATATACGACCATGTCACCTCTGGTGCACAGGGTAGCGCTGCAGATTGGTTTGCCTTTAACCCTCTGGGGCCCTGGAGAAGTTTTGACATGCCTTGACATTTGTGCTTTTTTCAGTTGCTTAAAACATAATAATGGCTAAAGTCTGATAACACTGTATTCAGCACAAACTGGGCTACAATGATATGTGAGCAACATGTATGTACATGTTTGTATTTTTGAGAAAAGAACGTTTATGCATGGTTTAAAAAAAATTGAAGTCACTGAAATAAGACCATATAACACATACTAAACATTTATTCACAGGACTTTTGAGAACTGGATCTTGTAGCCTAGAGTTTTTGCTACAAAATGATGTGAAAACCATCCTGAGCACTCATTCATACAAAACAATATAGTCATTTAACTTTTGCAAGACACTTTTAGTGTTAGAAAGGCCATGTGCGAGGAGGCGTGAATGATCATGAATATTGATGTGATTCACACCTGAGGAGACAAATACCCCTCCCCTACCTTTTCTATTTGAATATATTGTAAAATGCTATTTATTCCTGTGATCAATGCTGAATTTTCAGCTTCATTACTGCAGTCTTCAGTGTCACATGATCCTTCAGAAATCATTCTAATATGCTGATTTGCTGCTCAAGAAACATTTATTATTATTATCAATGCTTATCTGAAATAGAAAGCTTTTGTAACATTATAAATGTCTATACTGTCACTTTTGATCAATATAATGCATCATTGCTGAATAAAAGTATTAATTTCTTTCCAAAAAACCTCAAACAAAACAAAATTCTTACTGACACCAAACTTTTGAATGGTAGTGTATAATGTTACAAAATATTTCTATTTCAGATAAATGCTGTTATTTTGAACTTTCTATTCATCAAAGAATCCTGAAAAAAAACTGTACACAACTGTTTTCAACATTGATAATAATAATAAATGTTTCTTGAGCACCAAATCAGCATATTAGAATGATTTCTGAAGGATCATGTGACACTGAAGACTGGAGTAATGATGCAGAAAATTCAGCTTTACATCACAGGAATAAATTGCATTTTAAAATATACAGTATTCATTTGTGAGCACAAGCTTCATTGATGATAATGAGACAGCATAAATATAATCTAAACATTCATATTATTTTTATATCATATTACATATCATATTTATATCATACAGCATACAATTTAAATACCTGCTTTAGCCGAAACAACATTTAAATGTAACTAAAACTTGCCTATTAGGGCATATTTAAAATTTCAATACTCTGAATACTGGCTGGCAAGTCTGGAAATAGTCCAACTAGTAAAATATGTACATGTTTATATAAAATAGCATGTCAACTAATATGTAAGTAAAACTAAATTACTTACTCATCTGAAATTGTATCCTCAGCTGGATCATGTCGCTCTTCAAAATGCTCTTCTTCTGAGGAAAATGTGAACTCTTCGACACTATCCAGGAGCTTCCTCACCTGTGTAGTGTGCCATCTTCCAAACACGCAGGAAAGTGAATGAACTTGATGATTTATAAGGCACTGTTGGGGGCGTTTACCACTTGCATAGATCGTCTCAGCACATTACCGTATGAATTTCTTTATTTTCATGCAGATTACATTGCAGGAGAATATTTGTTTTAAATTTGAATTGTTTTATTTAAAAGTAGACATTTTAAGCTTTCTTTAGACATATTTTTCATGTTTGTGTGATAAGTATTCGCTGAGTTTCAGTCATTTTTGTGACATGTTTCAGAAAGATGCTCATGGAAAGTAAACCCTTTATAGTTTCTAATGATGTCTTACACTTATCTGTATGCCCAAAAATGACGGAGTATTTTAAGTAGTTTCTGCTGTTATGAGGAAAAAATCCAGCAGGACGCGCTGGCGCGTCCATCAACCCCAGAGGGTTAAAGCGCTTTGTGGCGGGCCACCGTGATCATTTTGGTCGAAAAATTGGACAGGACACCCTCCAAGTTGTCGTCCCTGGCTGGTGATGGTGGTAATTACCCTATCACTGGCAGTGTCAGTTCGAAATCATGAAAGGAGTGATCGACCAACATCCCTAGCGGTTGCCACGCCGTCACCTGAATCGGGACGTGCATCAGGTTCTGAACCAACAAGTAGGTTGAGCGGTGGCTCAAATCAAGCAGGGGCATGCCGCAGATGGTCAGATTGAGTTCCCAGAAGCGGGGAAAGGGTTGGAAGATTGCCTGTGTGCCAGGTATTTTCTGTCCTTTAGAGATCACCAGGCAGATGGGAACACCTGCTGTTCGCGCAGGGATTGTCATATCTACCTCGCTAGCATCCTGGCATGCCTGGGGAATATTCTGGCTGGATATCATGTGTTCTACCTCAGTGGTCAGAGAATGCCTTTCGGCCCAGGCTTGGGACCACAGAACCTGGTTCACTGTGTCCAACTGAGCACCTAGTCTGACCTGAAGGTCCGCCCCCACAAAGAACAGGAGTTGGAGTTGAGGGACAACACTCACGAAATGCATGACCTGCCTTTTCTCAATCCGTACGGAGAGGGTGCATACCCCAATCACTTTGAGGAGACTTTGTGGTGACCCTGCCAAAAAGATGTGGTGATTTTGCAGTGTGAAGAACGGAGGAGGACTGTGTCGACATAAGTCATCGTATAGGTCCTGGCTAATAATGGTCTTTTCTGTCCAGAGCGCTACAAGTGCTTCTCGTGTCACTATACCGTTGATGTGCACACCTCCCACAATGTGGGGGCTGTACAGGGTTAAGTTTGTGTTCTTCAATGAACAAAGGAAAGACTCGTGGTCTTACATATTAATCTTTGGCATTAACAGGAGGGGGTACATAGTCTAGTCATGCTAACAGGGGGTCAGCGGCATGTTCCTTTGAGGAGTTCGGTGGCCTATTGAACGATGGAGCACATCAAGCTGCGTTACTGCCTCCGTCAGGCATCTCCTGATTATACCCTCCATATCCTGTCTCAAACCTTGTCCTCTGGGGGATTTGAAACCTTGTCTTTCCAATCACCTTCTTATTTGAGTTTCCATTCGAACCGTACTTTTCCTTTCGTCTGGCGAGCATTTTGCCATTTTGGCCTGGTGTGATCCTGGGGGTGTGCCTGGCCACCCCCCTGGTTCTGTTGCCCACCCTGCTGACGAGGTGGTCAGCACCCGTGGGGTCCTGTTCTAACATTCACCTTGACGCGAGGCATCTCGTTGCCTTCAAGCGCTAGGTCGGCGTTTTCTGAGGCTTGGATCCAGAGGGCTCTTGCGTCACCTTATTGCCCTCAAGCATGGCGCACGTGCATCTCCCATGCCAGTTGCACATACCTGCTAATTTCCTACATGGTAGGATTGCACATTCTGCAGTGCATCATGATGTCATATCGCACGCTCTCATGGAGGTTGTTGAGGAAGAGAGACTTGAAAGCCCGTTCCTCCTCCATACCTGGTGCATTACGTCCTTGGAAGTACACGGTTCTCAGGCATCTGTAATACTCACGTGGAGGCTCATGCCTCTTCTGCGCGATGGCGAAAGCACCTAGGGTAGCGGAGGCTTCATCGGTATATGGCGAATACTCCTCGTGTAGGGTTTTACATAGAGCTGAGTAGCGGTCTCGGTTCCATGAACACATGGCACTCCGCACCGTGGTCTTCCATTTGAGCTTGAGTTTTTCACACGATGAAGCATGAGGTAAGTCAACAAGACAGTGCTCAATTTCTCTGAGATAATCATCGATGTTTGAATCTTGACTACTTGGGTCAAAGCACTCTATGTCCCTTGCGAGGGACTTGAGTTGTCGAGTGCGCAAGCCTTGGTGTCGGTATGACTGTGGAGTCATCCGAAACACCATAGTCACTCAGATCGCTATAGCGATGAGGATGACTTCTTCCCCTTCGTGATGAGGATAGAGTCCTGTCGACATGTGGGGGTGGGCCCCGTGTTGCGTACAGCTCCCTGGCTAATGGGGTCCTTGAGCCGCTAACACCACTCTGGGCTTAGAAGTAATTTTCCTCCCTTTGTGGTGTGGAATCAGTCTGGTTGAAACGCAAGGTGACGTGACTGAAAATGGACTGAGGGTGGCCACGTCAGCAGCTGCACTTACCTGATCTGACTCTGCTCTTAGCTGGGCAGCTTTGAGCTGCCTGTGCAGGGTTTCATTTGCATCCGGGCATTATCTTCCTGTGCCCGGACTCTCTCAGCTTGGGTGCACCTAACTTCTTGGTGCAGGCTGAGATTTTCCCTCTGCACTGCTTAGTAGCTTGTTTTGTTACAGTTGCTAGAATGCTGACACGAATGCACAGGTGAGAGGCTTCGACCTGTGGCTTACAGTTTACTGTTATGCAATGTGTGAATTTCACTGCGACCTCTCCTTGGTGGATATTAATTAGGTGACCTGACACATCTCTGTAACATCTAGGCGAAAGCGTTAGGAGTTAAATAACAACAACAGCAGGCTTGGAGCAGACTATCGTAAATTTACCAACCCCTAATCCAGTCTAAGAGCACTTTCACACCACACTGGTTTATGCTTGACAAGTCATGAGAGAAGTCAATCATCAAACAGAACCAAACTTGGAGCTAATGATTCAAGTTATTACTTTGGATTCTGATGCATACACACTGTGATGAATCTGGCATGTAGGATGCTTCACATGGGGCATCAAAGATAATGATTAATTATTCAAATCAATAGAACATTGATTAGAATAAACATTAGCTCATTAATCCTTCAAATCAACAATTATCAAAGATAACCATCAATGATCAAATTCAATAGAATATTAATAATTATTAAAGACAACTATTAATTATTAAAATCAATAGAACATTGAGTAGAATCAACATTAGCTTATTAATCCTTCAAATCAACAATCATCAAAGATAGCTAACAATTATCAAAATAAATGGAATATTAATAAGGATTAATATTGCCAGGGAATCACCCTGGAATCAGGGACTAATAACCAGACAGTCTCAATGTAGGATTGTTCTCTTAAGAAAGTTGACGTCCAGAGAACATCGACATTCAAAAGGAAAACAATGAAGACTTGAATATGAGCACTGACATTCCCTGCCAGCCCTTGACATAGGTGCATGCAGAACAATACCAAAACACTTCTCTTTAAAGTATAACAAAGTTTATTGATGCAGTAATATCAATTATAATGCAGTCGATAAACTTCCAACTACAAACTAAACAGTAACATGATTAGATATGGTAACAAATAAGCTTATAATATGTAGCATCTGGACCAATCAGACACACAATTATTCATTATTTAATGAATAATCCAACAGACGTCTCAAGACCGTAACAAGAAAAGGTCCAAGTAGGCCCAAGCAGACTCCGAGATGTCTGCTCTCCCATTAATCATTATCAGCTTTTACTCCCCCTTTGCGGACACTGGTCCAGCAACTAGTGGACCTCAGAGACATTCCAGGTGGGGGAAGGTAGCCACATGCAAAAGCAAAGGAATGTGGCTGAGAATTAAATCACTCCATTCCCCCATATGAAAGACACATAAAGCCCATAAAACAGACTTTTCTTCATTAATTTATAGACAAACTGTTATATAAATGAACATGCATATCCTCAGGACATTGTGCGAATGATTATTATTGTCTCGTATAGGGTCTTTTGTACTGTATACCATTTTGTGCATGTTTTATGACAGAACCAATAGATAATGTAAAATGATTGGTATCATGCTTCCTATCAAATTAATCCTTGTGTGATGCCCTAAACATTGGTGTATAGCACCCCTTTATAGCATGCATTGTATGCTTGTTATATTAATCAGAGCATAAATGGGCACAAACTGCTAGCTTACTCCAATCATGCAAATGAGTCAGCTTCCAAACAAAGGAACTTTTCCTGCTGGAAAATGCAGATTTCTCATTGGTCAAGCCAAACTCGAGAGGAGTGACCTCCCTCAGGAGTTAAAGGGCACTGTTAGATTGACCTACCTCTCTCTTCTTCTCTTCTCTCTCTCTCTCTCCCTTCTCCTGGTTACTGTTCATGTGGGACCGGAATCACCCGGTCCGACCGCGAGGTTGCGGGCCAGCAGGCCTCAAACACATCAAGCCATATGTAACTTTCTCAGCCATAACGGAGTCAAACTAACACCGCAAGCTCATCATAATTTCTTCATTCAACATGGAAGAAATTGATTGCAACTTCAACACCATCAACTCAAGGAACCATCAAGACTTTCTCCTGAGACTGCATCCAGGCGCTCTCTCAACAGCTAAGGCGTTGCAAGTATCGTACAATTAACTAACTAAACAGAGGTTTAGTATAAGCTGTGAACCCCTTTGTTAACAAAGGTGCTTTGAAGTAAGAAACTGATGGTTCTTTCAGATGGTTAAATGACTCTTTTCATAGCTTCATTCCCCTGTTCTGTTCCGATTTCATTCACTTTCACTTCTCCATTTCCCATGTATGCATGATTTGTGTGTATGTGTTTGTTTAGATTAGTTATGTGTTCATGATTTAGTTAAATAAAGCTTTTGTGTACATTCTTGTGAGTTGATTCTGGTCTGCTTGTAAATCAATGTCAATTTTAACGATTTGATCACAGCTACATGCTAAGAAAGATATCCTTTCTGAGAGTTGATAGACGATCAATACTGAGTGTTCACTGGACGAACAGATTAATTGATTGTAATGTTAATTCAGCTACATCAAGTTAATTCTATTAACTGAGCCAAATATTTATAATTAATTATAATGAGTTATGATTAATTATTCATATTTCCCTTTTAAAGATAATTTGACGGTGGTATATTTTGATAAATAATCTCATCCCTGTTTTTAAAAGATTTTGCTTCAAAGCTGTACCTAAATATGTGTAATATTATTTTCAATAAGCCATGAAAATAATATTACTCCAATAAGAGAATTAATCATAATTCTTTTATTAAAGCTTATTCCTTACAATAGAAATTGTGAGCAGATACAACAAGACGTTGTATTACAATTTTAATGGTGGAGAATTTTATTCAGACAAATAATCTAGTTATTTGTCATTTATCTAATTTATAATGGTTGTCGAACAAAACTAATTCCATTATAAATTTCCTTACAAAATAATGTAGAATAAGGACAGTTTAATTTAATTCCTAGCCCACACATACTGTTTCCCTACATATAATGGTGGAGGTACGCGGGCACTTTAACCCATCCCATTTACGTTAATACTACAAAATTCGCTACAAATCCATGAGAGGAGGGTGTGTGTGTGTGTGTGTGTGTGTAAGGAGAGGAGTGCACAAAATGGTGGACGTGGCTCTCGTGGGGAGTGTGTCACACAAATTTTCTAGCCAGAGACTGTGGCCACGAATGTGGGTCAGAGAGACTGGTTAATGGCATCTGCCCGTTTAACTCGCGTCTCAGCTGGTACGATAACTTAGGGACAAATCTGGGCTCTATTACCAAGTTATCTCCTCACCAAATATGTGTGCAGCTATGTTTGTGATACATGCCAAAGGCAATGTATCTAAAGCCTCAGATCTTCCCAGATCTCTTTGTTTCATGCCAAAGGCCTATAAGTAGTTCCCTTTCAAGGAAACATCAACGTTGCATAATGACACAATTGGGACTATGTCAGTGGTCTCACGTGGTCTGAAGCCTGTATACAATCATGCCAGTTTATTGGCTGATGGTGCTTAAGCAATTCCCATAGGGAGCCACGTCATGGGCTCTATATAGGTGAGTGCTTGGTGCCATCTCGCCAGATTTTCTTACTTCAGGACATGAATTTGTTTAAGCCCGTGTTGGTTACTAGCAATTCACGCCGAAGCGAGGACTATGTTCTCATTTTCTGAGTGACAACACGTGAGGACATCGTTGGAAATGAGCAGTTCATGTGCAGATTCAACCACATTGTTAAACAGGCCCGATGGCGCTTCAGAGATTCTATCAAACCATGTGGTGTCTGAAAGGAGCCATATTAGCCTTGAGGATCTGGCTCTTTTCATATGAAGAAGGATTGAGGACGGGCACCAGACTTTTCCTTGTGTTTCTCTCTCCCTCCGGATGGATGTACCATTCTCGCCATCGAGACACGCTCCTTTATCTGGCTCACAGCTTAGTTCGGCACCGTTACGCGTCACACATGGTGTTTTCCATCAGAAAACACTGATTTGGAAGTATTTAATCGCAGGCACGATGGAGAAGGTAGGCACTTGTTTAAAAATCCCTAATTTCTTCTATTTTGTCACCCTAGAGAGTTCACAGAAATGTAATGAGGCACAGGGCGTGGTCCCGGCCTCTCTGTATTTCTCTCCCATTTTTGGAGCGCTGTTGCACAGCGGGTGAGCTCCCATGCGAGCGGTGCTCAGGCCCGGGGACTTAAGAGGCTATAAAAAGAATTTTTTCTCCAAATCAATATTGTGAATCGAGGCATTACTATTCTCCCTGGGTCCCAGGAGATGGCGAGGCTGTGAAACTCAAATGATTGTGCAGCCATCTTTTCTTTGATGGGTAAAGACACGCAAATGCTATCTCTGTCCCTGTTCAATGGCGACATGTACTTCACGCTCCTCACTCCTTTTAAGATGTGTTTGTTCTGTACTCACTGATTTTGCAGTCTTTCTGTTGTTAAGGAGTTGTGTTTAGAGTTCTCTGTCGGTAACGCTCTTGCTCCTCCTCGTGCGAGTCCACCATTTGATATACATTGGACCCATGAGATTTAGTGTATATGGATGATCGACTAGGTCATAAAAAACCATTGGGTCATCATTTTTATATTTTAGACAAATTTGAATCAAAATTTTCCTATGGAGGCCAATTGGTATCTAACTTTGCCTATTAAAGGTAGGTTACAGCTCAGTTTTCCCCCACAACTTACACTGGGGAGCGATTAAAAAAAAAAAAAAAGAAACCTCTCAATCTGAATCTGGCCTCTGTTAATTCATTTCCCATGTAAACACATTTTCCCAGTTCTAATGCTAGGGAAGATGGATTATCTGGCATTCTCTGCTGTAAATACATACAGAGTGACCCATTCTTTATATTTGCCTGATCAATTTGGCCTCTGTCCCCATGGCCAAGGGTCTCGGGACAGGCATAACAGAATTTGATGTATAATAAGCTCAAGTTTTCACAAATCACACTCTCATAAATGTCACATGCTGTTCCCCCCATAATAAATGCTGGAGCCACTGTGGCAAACCTGCTTGCTCTCAGTTCCTCCCATGTTCACAATTTTTTCCCTGTTCTAATGCTAGGGAAGATGGTTTATCTGCTGTCTTCTCCTGTTGATACATTCAAAGTGACCCCTTGTTATACTTACCCAATTGAATTCAGCCTCTGTCTCCATGGCCAAGGGTCTCGGGACAGGCATAATGGAATTTGATCTATAATAAGCTCAAGTGTTCACCAATCACACTTTCATAAACATCACATGCTGTTCCCCCATAATAAGGCTGGGGCCATTGTGGCAAACCTTCTTGTTCTCAATTCCCTCCATGTTCGCACATTCTTCTCCATTCTATGCTAGGGAACATGGTTTATCTGGCATCAGAGTGACATCTTTTTATAATTGCCTGATCGAATCTGCCTCTGTCCCCATGGCCAAGGGTTCTGGTACAGGCATTACAGAATTTGATGTACAATAAGCACAAGTTCTCTTCCCCAATGTTCATACACTCTTTCCCTTTCAAAACACCAGGAAATATATTTTTTCTGTAAACATTCCTGCTGTAAGCACACTTCAGGACGACAGACATTCTGCCTAAATATAATAAGGCAAACACTGTTAAACCCTGTTTGAAACCCGGTGTGATTTTCAGTTGTGTGCGAGCTCCTGACCGATTTATTTATTTTTTATTTTTTTTCTCCAGTCGGGAGAGATCGTGTGGAAATCATTGGTGCTCGTGTGGTTGCGACTCGCATCATGTGAGGGGAATTACGAGCGAAGCTGAGCTGCTTACGAGGAGCTCACGACCTCCCGATAATTTTTAAAACTGTCTAAAAAATTCTGCCGCTGTCGGCTTGAATTTGTGAGGTGTGTGTGGTTAAATGAGCTGATTTGGTGATCTGAAGCAAATCGATATGTTTGTGTAAAAAATAAAATGATAATTAAAACGTTACTAACTTTTAAAAAGCGCTTCCAGCAGTTGATGCATCACGTAGCTGTCGTGTGATGTAAGCACGTCTGTTAGTTAGAGAATTTGGAAGCGGCGCTTAAGCCAGGCATAACGTGCAAGTTCTGACACTCGGGAGGTTGTGAGCCCCTGCACATGTTACGAGTCAGTTTATCTTATAATCATACAGATGCAGTGGTACACAACACGAATTAACGACTTGGCGAATTTCGAAGTAATTGCATGAATTTTTGTGCTAGTTAACATTTATAAGATAAAAAGCCAGAGGAGGACATTACTTTCATTCCTTGAAGCTTGCGATTTAGAAATAACAAAGACTGGCATGGCCAGGGGCTGCATTAGCTGAAAGCTCATCTGCCAATTTAAAAAAAAAATAAATAAAAAATAATAATTATATATAATATAGACTAAACATCATGATGGCGCCGAGGATGGCAGCCTCGGTTTGGAGCGCTTCTACTGTTTTGTTGTTTTTGTTTGTTTGTCCTGTGTTTAGTAATCTTTTTCCAGTCAGTTTTACCAGAGACAAACTGATGAACATTTGACAGCATATACCAGTCAATCTTTTCCCGGATTTTGAATATACGGACGTTTTGTTTGACATTTTAGTTGGAGGCACGGCTGTGTTCTTTAAACGCGCTATGAGACGCAGGCGAGGGAGACAAGCAGGCGCGCTGGTCAAGCTCCATCGGCGGGGCTTTCGGACAATGCTGCCGAGCATTCATCTTGCGAATCTCCACTCTCCGCCGGGCTTTCAGCTGTTCAGAGCGGATCGCATCGTGGAGATGACGGGGAAAATGAGAGGCAGTGGAACATGCTTTTACATCGATGAAAGTTGGTGGAACTCTTTATTAACTGTAAGCCGTTCTACTCCCCGCAGGAGTTTTCCTCATTTATTCTGGTGAGTGTGTATATCGCGCCAAACGCACGTTTGAATGCCGCACTGCAACAGCTGGCTGATCAAATCACAGAACAACAATAACCGGACTCCGTTATTATTATTCTTTGGGATTTTAACAAAGAAAACCTCACACGTGAACTGCCCAAATACAAACAGCACATTACATGCCCAACCAGAGACAGGAACACACTGGATCACTGCTACACAACAATAAAGAATGCATATTGCTCTGTTCCTAAAGCAGCTTTGGGACTATCTGATCACTGTCTGGTTCATCTTCCAACCTACAGATAGAAATTAAAATCTGCTAAGCCTGTAATAAGGACTATAAAGAGATGGACCAACGAAGCAGAGCTGGAACTACAAGCCTGCTTTGACTGCACTGATTGGAGTGTTTTTGAGGCTGTAGCCACAGATCTGGACGAGCTCACAGATACTGTTACATCATATATCAGTTTCTCTGAGGATATGTGCATTCCTACTAGGACTTGTTTAACATTTAACAATAACAAACCATGGTTTACAGCGGAACTCAGGCAGCTTTGTCAGGCCAAAGATGATGCTTACAGAGTTGGGGATAAAGTCTTGTACAATCAGGCCAGGAACACACTGAATAAGGGATTCAGAGTGGCTAAAAGAAGATAACCTGTTTTTCAGCTTCTCAGAGTTTCAGCTAACGACCCTGCATCAGTGTGGAGTGGCATGAAACAACTTTCGAATTACAGGACTCCTACCCCCAACCCTGTGGTGGACCAACAACTGGCTGACGACCTGAATGTGTTCTACTGTAGATTTGAAAGGCCCAATCTCACACCCCACACCCACTCTGACCTTCACTTCACACAAACACCAACACCTCCTGCAACCCCCCTCCTCCCCCCTCCTGCTACTCAACCTGCATTTAAGATCTGTGAAGATGATGTGAGCCGCGACTTTCGAAAACAAAGGATAAGGAAAGCACAGGGTCCAGATGGCGTTTCACCTGCATGTCTTCGATCCTGTGCTAACCAGCTGGCCCCCATCTTCACACAGATCTTCAATAGATCACTGGAGCAGTGTAAAGTCCCATGCTGCTTCAAATGCTCCACTATCATCCCCATCCCAAAGAAACCAAAAATCAAAGGATTAATGACTACAGACCTGTCGCCTTGACGCCTGTGGTCATGAAGTCGTTTGAGAGACTGGTGTTGGCCCACCTGAAGGACATCACTGGACCCTTTCTAGATCCCCTTCAATTTGCTTATCGAGCAAACAGGTCCATGGATGATGCAGTGAACATGGTATTGCATCATATCCTGCAACATCTGGACAGACCAGGGACATATGCAAGGATCCTTTTTGTGGACTTCAGTTCGGCTTTCAACATCATCATCCCAGCTATTCTCTGGACTAAATTACTCCAACTCTCTGTTCCCACGTCTATCTGTCAGTGGATTACCAACTTTCTGACAGACAGGCAGCAGCTTGTGAGACAGGGGAAATTCACTTCCAGCACCTGTACAATCAGCACTGGTGCCCCCCAGGGATGTGTGCTCTCCCCACTACCCTTCTCCCTCTACACCAACGACTGCATCACCAAGGAACCCTCTGTCAAGCTCCTGAAGTTTGCAGACGACACCACTGTCATCGGCCTCATCTGAGATGATGATGAGTCTGCATACAGAAGGGAGGTTAAACAGCTGGCTGTCTGGTGCAGTAAAATTAACCTTGAGCTGAACACGCTCAAAACGGTGGAATCGATTGTGGACTTTAGGAGGAACCCCCCAACACTGTCCCCCTCACCATTCTAAACAGCACTGTGGCAGCAGTGGAGTCATTCAGGTTCCTGAGCACTACCATCTCACAGTACCTGAAGTGGGAGACCCACATTGACTCCATTGTGAAAAAGGCCCAGCAGAGGTTGTACTTCCTTCACCAGTTGAGGAAGTTCAACCTGCCACAGGTGCTGCTGATACAATTCTACTAAGCGGTCATTAAGTCTGTCCTCTGCACTTCAATAACTGTCTGGTTTGGTTCAGCTATGAAATCAGACATCAGAAGACTACAAAGGACAGTTCAGACTGCTGAGAGGATTATTGCTTGCCCCCTGCCCCCCTTCAAGAACTATACACTTCCAGAGGTAGGAAAAAGGCTGGAAAAATCACTCTGGACCCCACTCACCCTGCCCAATACCTTTTTGAACTGTTGCCTTCTGGCCGACGCTTCAGAGCTCTGAGCACCAGAACCATCAGGCATAGGAACAGTTTTTTCCCCCAGGCTATCCATCTCATGAACAGTTAAAACTGCCCCTTTGAGCAATAATTAATGTGCAATACACCGCTTAGTCTTTTTTATATTATGCAACACATCCTGCCATTACATTCCCTTGCACTGTACATAACTGATTTGTACTTAGATTTGCACGGTGTGTGTGTGTGTGTGTGTGTGTGTGTGTATTGTCTATTGTGTATTCTATATATACTTTTTTCTTTTCAATATTTATCTATTCTTTTTTTATTCAATTTTAATTATTAAAAAGTCTTTTTGCTGTTTTTGTATCGTGTACTGGAAGCTCCTGTCACCAAGACAAATTCCTTGTCTGTGTAAGCATACTTGGCAATAAAGCTCATTCTGATTCTGATATATATATATATAAAATAAATTCGCACACCATTTCTGACAGTTATACTTGGATTTAATCTAAGCGCAAACATGACGTTTAGTGCAGAATTCAGAGTTCTATTAGTGGAGTAGGCTACCTGAATTATTCAGCTTTAGATGTAGGCTACGTCCTTCTCATCTGTGTCACTGCTTGCATGTTTATAGCAGACATGCTGAAAAAGTCTTTAAAGCCATACACCGCAAAGTTGAAAAATTGTTTTAGCACTGCGGTTGATTGACAAGTACAACTTTCAACCTAGAAGTCCTTGGTTTCACCAGACTCACGCTTGGGGAGTTGAAAAATATCTCTCACATATCCACTATTGTGTATATACAATTATAATAGATGCTAAACCCCCCTAAATGTCACCCTAGAACTGAAATTAATTCAAGTATGATGAATAAAAATAGACCATGATGGAAATTTTACAACTTTTTCCATCAGAGTGATAAAGATTGTTTTCCTAGCGCAACCCGTAATGCAAATGATTTGTTTGAAGAGCAGAGAACAGCATGGCATTTCTGTAGAATCCTTCCCAGTGATGTGGTCATGAATAAAATGGGAAAAACACAGTTTTAACACAACCATTGTAGCACCATCTACTGATTGGTCAACTTCAGGTAGATCGCTAAATCAGCTCATTCAACTGCACACACCTCACAAATTCAAGCCAACAGCGGCAGAATTTTTTAAATGATCGGGAGGTCATGAGCTCCTCGTAAGCAGCTCGGCTCCGCTCGTAATTCCCCTCACATGATGTGAGTCATGACCACACAAGCACCAATGATTTCCACACGATCTCTCCCGACTGGAAAAAAATCAGTCAGAAGCTCACACAACAACCGAAAATCACACCGTATACACCCGCCTTTATTTACAACAGAAGAACGAACATAATGCGAGAGTTCGTCTATTTCAAACAACATCAGAGCCCTGGATGGAAGTGCCAATTTAAAGTTAAAAATGCTTTAATTATCAACTTGTTTCTTACTTAAACCTATCGATTCACTTCAGATCAACTGGAATCGCATGGATTACTTTTATGCTGCCTAAATGTGACTTTTGGACCATCAAAGTGCTGGCACCCATTTACTTGCATTATAAAGACCTGACAGAGCTCTATCTTCTAAAATATTGAATTTGTGTTATGCTGAAGACAGACAGTCATACACATCTGGGATAGCATCAGGGTAAGTGAATAATGAGAGAATTTTCATTTTTGGGTGAACAATTCCTTTAAAATGTTTATTGTTGGGCCTCATGTATTCAGATAGAGGACAAAGGCAGGCCTAACAGTCGTAAAACCTAACTCAGCCCCCACACATTCCATGTCGTAAATTTTACTGATAAAAATCTGCCAAAATCAAACAAAGGGAGTCCAAAACAGACTACAAATCCAGGAAGCCTTGCTCACTAAAGGATCGAGCTCTCATCTCCTATTGGATGAGGCACACAACAGAACATCCCTCAAACATGACATCATCAGGAGTTCAAATAATTCTGAAATGCTAAAAGAATTCGCTTCCAGCGACTTAGTGCACCGAATATGGACGTAGCTTTTTGCTGCTCGCCGGTGCAACCTCGTAGCACAAGGAAGTAATGTCTGACTTGAAACTGTAGCCATACAATCTCCATCTCGCTGGACGAGTTGAGATTACTCTGTGTTCAACCAAACACTCTAACGGATCCGAAGGAGACCGCCGAGCAATTCGCATCTTCATCCGTTGGCCTACAGAAGTGAAGAGATTAAAGATTTCTCTTCCATCTTCAATCAAGTCGACATTTCTGAGTTCTCCACCAGCCCACTGACAATCAACAGCCGTACCGCCCACCGACAGCGTGAGGAAACGGCCTCCCGTCATCACACGAGCCTCAAGGAACCGGGTCAAAGTTAAAGGACGGAGGAAAACAAATTCTACCCGTGTCCTCATGCGATACAAGTAAGAGGTTTACGTCTGGGCAGAGATAGAATATTATAGTGTGTTATTCTTGTGTTTCAAGGTTTTTGCTTGTACAGTTTACGGACCGCCATGTCCGCTCATTATTAATACTCAGGGTATTAATTATCACGAATTTGTTTTGCTGTATTGTGGTCCAACCAAATTGGATTGTGCATTTTCACCATCGCGGGTGAGACAGAAACTGAGTTCATTCATTAGAGTCAAATAACGCAGGACTTTTACGAGCCCTGCTCATAAAACCGCGTCTCTGAGTGATGAACACGGCTGCTTTATCTCCAGCTATCACGAAATCGGCTTTCGGGCTGTCACTTAATAATCTCTCTCTCTCTCTCTCTCACTAACCACACTGACACACACACACACACTGTCACACACACACCTTATGTGTTATAGGATTATTTTTATTTCCATATCTAATCATATCACTGTTTAGTTTGTAAGTCGGAAGTTTATTGACTGCATTGTATTAATTATTAATTGATATTACTGCATAAATAAACTTTGTTTATATTACAAAGAGAAGTGTTTTGGTTTGTTTTGCATACGCCTGTGTCATGCTGACGGGATGTCAGTGCTCAGATTCAAACCTTCATTCATTGTTTTATTTTCCCCGAAAATCGATATTCTTCGGATGTCGATTTTCCTAAGAAAACGATCTAATATTGAGACTGTTTTACTATTTGGTTATTAGTCCCTAATTCTAGGGTGGTGCCCCGTCAATGTTAATCCTTATTAATATTCTATTGATTTTTGATAATTGATAATTATCTTGGATGATTGAATTTGAATGATCAAGAAGCTAGTATTAATTTTAATTAATGTTTCATCGATGTTAACAATTAACGATTATCTTTGATAACTGTTGATTTAAAGGATTTAAAAAAGCTAACATTGATTCTAATTAATGTTCTATTGATTTTAATAATTAATAACTATCTTTGATAATTATTAATTATTGCTAATAACCAAACTTGCTCCTAAACATAGCACACTACATTTACTGGAGTCCCATATGAGGTTTTGATGAGTTAGATCCAATTAATTAATTTAAATATTAATTAATAACTACAGAAATAATTATTAATTATTTCTGATAGTAACACTGATCTAAACAACCAGTAAAGCCCTACATTATGAATCTATTTGCTTTGAGCAGTGGCGGATCCTGGCATATGCCATACAGGCAGTCATGCAGGATGGCAGGGGGGCAGACAAGAGACACATGCAGCATTTTGTGGATAACTTTTTCAGCGACTCCATGTGGTTATTTCATCACCTGATCTCACTTCAACTGCTATCTGTTTACATCACAGAAATAGGATGAGCGGTCTGCCCACTGTCTTTACCTGCTGAAAGTCAAACTTGGTGAAAGGAATGATAATAACAGTGTACCGAACAGGTGACTAATGTACATCCACTGCTGTACATTTGTGATTTTACTAGGTTTATTGGAGTATGTCTAACAGGATTTGAATTTGAAACTTTTCTTACTGACTGGCGACATTCATTTTACCAACAAGCAGTCATCTGATAACAGTCATAATGTTTCATATTATATATATATTGGCAAGGACGGCTGAGCCTCCTCAAAAACATATTGAAACATTTTAAGTGATAAAATACAAAATCAAAAAATATCAGTTTAACTAATAATGTGCATAACTTGAATATACAGTACTGTGCAAAAGTTTTAGGCACTTGTGAAATGTTGCATAGTGAGGATTTCTTCAAAAATAGTGCCATAATTAGTTTTTGTTTTTCAATTAACATCATCCAAAGTCTAATAAACATAAAAAAAAAAGCTAAATCAATATTTGGTGTGATTTAACTTTGCCTTCAAAACAAAGGACCCAGTTGCACCTGGACACAGTTTTTCTTGGTTGTTGGCAGATAGGATGTTCCAAGCTTCTTGGAGAATTTCTTCTATATATTTAGGCTGTCTCAGTTGCATCTGTCTCTTCATGTAATCCCAGACTGACTCTATGTTCAGTGGGGGTCTCTGTGGGGCCATGCCATCTGTTGCAGGGCTACATGTTCTTCTATTCTATTCTATTTGCAGAAGGAATGAGGGGACTCTAAAATGTATATTACCTATTGACACACTACAGCTAAAGATATAAATAACCATCTTAAGACAAATGTTTTTGTTAAACATCTTAGTGCCTAAGACTTTTGCACAGTACTGTATATAATGGGAAAATATGAAAGAAAAATAAATGATCAATACATATGCGGTAGCCCAGGCGAGTTTTAATAACTGCATGAATGCCAGAGGAGGCTGTCAGCTTTAGACAAGGATCCACTCAGTAAAATGAAAAATCACATTTTGATGTTTCAAACTTTTTAAATGATGCAACGTCAATTGCTCCTGCCTAAAATGTGTCCGAATAAGGTCAATTTAATTTTGCCTCCTTCCACGTTAATAGTAAATAATTATCTTAGGTAAACTTTCAAGAAAATCAGCTTTCAATATCACATTGGTGCCTGATTGTGTTTAATGCAACAGAAAGTGAAATTTAGACAAATAGCAATGAAATCCAAATTACTTAAGGATCTCATAAGAAGTGTCTGTATTTAGTCTGAGCTCTTGGGGGCTCCCCTCACACCGTCATGGACTACTTGCCTTGAAACGATATTTTTGTAATTATTTTTTTTTTTTTTTTTTTTTTTTTTCATTTTCTAGAAAGGTAAAAGATGTGAATAATATTCTGAATATTTTTTAGGTTGTTTTTAGGGTCATGCAGGTCATGTTGTCCTTCAGACAATAGACGATAGAATACAACCAGTAATTTTAGTCATGTCACAGTACAGTTAGGGTAAAGTGAATGTGTGCCCTCCTAGAAATTTCAAATGACCCCCCTATGTAATTTATCCTGGCGCCAACAATGCGTATGCCTTCAGAAGACTTGAAATATGCTGCAATAGTCACATTGACTACTTTTATGACACCTTTTAGATGCTCTTTTCTTTTTTTTTTCTTTTTTTTTTTTACTTTAAAGTGAGGCAATAACTATCCACTGCTATTTTATGTAAATCAGCAATCGCGTAAATAGTGACCAAATATACATTTTTGGGAGAACTATTCCTTTAAGATTAATATCAAGATAATATTAATGTCAGATGGCTAGATCATCATAATGGGCCTCAGTACTTGAAAATGTTAAACATACATGTGATACACAAGAATAAATGGCTTATAGCATTTATGTACAGTATTTAATGTTGTGTGATATTGAGTAATATGTCCTCTTGTACACATTAGTCTGCAGAAGTCATTTAATTTTGGACATCATGATGATTTTCACGATGACAGAACACTAGAGATTTTACTTTAAATCTTAACACAAATACCATAAAGCAGTGGCATAGCCAAGGGTGACCCAGGCCCACCTAGAATATTAGAGATTATTCTTTGACTTTAAATATATATTTATAAAATAAAAAAATAAAAAAATAGTATGAATTCTGATTTCTGAAAGTAAGAAAGAACTGTTTGAATGCACCGCTTCTCTGTTAAGGAAAGTTTGGTAAAAAAAACAAAACAAAAAACAATTGAGCGAAAACTTGGCCAAGACTTTAATTTCATGGCTACAGCCTTGCCCTACACTATCAAATAAGTAGTCCATGCAATTTGTGCTTCATATTCTTAGTCTTCTAAAGGCATTCGATACATGGAAATTAAGTAATTTTTTTGGTGAAAATCTTGTCTGATGTCCATTCCGTGTTCATGAGCAGTGAGCAGTCTGAGAGAAGCTTGTTCACAGCGGTTCACAGTAGTACTAAACAATGCAAGTTCTTGCATGAGAACTCATGAATGCAGAACAAGCATCAAGAATTTGACTGAAATTTTTTTTTTTATTTTTTTAATTATTATTCCTTTTGAAGACTTGCAATATGATGCACGAGTTCTATGGACTACTTAAATTATACTATTATCAAAATAAATGATAATATTTTTCCTTTTGCGGTCTGCATAAGAATGAAAGTCGTCAAGTTTGGAATGGCATAAGGGTGAGTTAATTATGACAGCATTTTTGGTGAACTATTCTTTTAAGTGTATTGAGAACATTAAACTAGAAAAAAAGAGTCAACCACCTTGATCACAAACACCAATAAAAAAAAGACTAACAAGTAAACAAGTTGAACAAGTGTGATTAGCTGAGTTATAAAGGACAAGCACACAGAGGAAGCAGATACCCAACTTACACTGTGGCTAAACGACCGCCGAAAAAACCCTCCCATAAATATTCTATCGCCCCGTCTGTCATTACAAAAAGCATCCAACGATAATGAACCATGAAGGAAATATCATTCCATATTCATGTGACAACCTTCTCCCCCTTTCATAAGCAAACTGAAATATTTATCAGAGGAAAATTTTCAATATCTTCACTTGTAATCTGGAGGAAAAAAAAAACATAAGGGAACAAAAATGTCTAATATTAGCACAGCAATGAGATTGAATAGTGAGGCAAAATGTGGTTGGTTGGTTTTTATTGCTTGTTATTAAATCCCCAACCAAACAATTATTATTGTCCTTCTCTTTTGTTAGTAGGAAGAATTAAAAATGTGCCCCTGGGCTATAAGCTTTAGCAATAGTGATTAAAAACAGGAAATGCTGATACACAAGCTATTAGACAAAGCTATAATAAAATTCATTAATTTTACATTTCGGAGCCTGGCAAGCTTTCTTAAAGTGACATTAGCCTCATTCAAGAACAAAAAAACAGCAGGTGTGCCTGGAAATAAAGGGATTGCAAGATGTACACCTCCCTCTCCCATTAACAAGCTTTCGCTATTTAAAGTCTTTCTGAATTCATTGTACTTGTTTCATTCAATATTTATGACTGTAAACTGACAAGTCTATTTTTGTCACATCTCGCAGACAAATCTCACATATGAGCATTTACAATAAACGCATAGTACATGCTAATGACCAAATCTTGCTGCAATCAAAAGATTAGCTACACATTTGAGTGTGTCTGATCCATGCTTACACATGTGTACAGCACACACGTGATCATTACTCTTAAGAGGTGGGGAGAGGGAGGGGGCTGAATGAAACAGATGACAAATTAGAAACACGAATGACCACAATCCATTCTGAAACACAGCACAAAATTAATTAGAGTTCTGCATGGGAAGGCCTGGGCCAGCTTCTGGCATCTCTGTCCCCATTTGTCTTTTTCTGCAGCTCTCTCCACTCCAGAGAGCCCGGGGAACATGCTGGAACAAGTCCTGGTCCTGCCCGGCTTCCCATTGCTCATCCCCAACCCCCAAGTTAAGACTCTGAGGGAGCACATGATTAACTCCAAATTATTTAAATGATCAAACTACTATGAACAAGAGAGGCAGGGATGGTGACTAGGCCAAGAAAGGGAGACAAGAATATGTGTATGTGTCTTCTTGTCCTTTCTAATGCCTCTCATGATGAAGACGAGGGAAATGAATGTTCCACAAGTTTTTAACTGCCTGTCCTGTGACAGTGGACCAGCACACTGCAACTCAAACAAGCTGCAGCAAGTTATTAATATCCCTTCTATCAGTGAAACAAAAGCATAGCGGATATAAACGAGATGCCCCACGTAGAACAACCTGGACCAGGGCTGAATAGATTAGCCTCACTGATGCCGAGCTGACTATGCTTTTCCTCTCTACACTTTTGCTTCTGTCACTGGAGATCTGTGCTTCTTTTCATAACTCACATCCTCCACTCATGAAAAACATTTGAAAGCGCTGTCAAGTCTTCTCGTTAGGGCTGGGATAATGGGACATATGCAATTAAATCAAAGCTGTTTCTCTCTTTGCTGGCCTCGGAAACTTCAATGCGTCGGAACTTTAGGACAAAAGGGATCATCTAGCTTTGGACGGCTCGGTTCAACTCACGCTGTCAGTAACCAAGGGTTAATGCATCACGATTAACACTCGTGGGTCTTTATCTGATATATTTTTAATTAACGGTATCCCACTCAAGCTCTAGAAGCTATCCCCCACCCTGAAGGGCAGGGGGGAGTTTTGACAGAGCTAATTAATGAGCGTTTGGAAAAACGTAGAGGCAAGACGTGGGGTTCATTAGACAAGTCAGTCTGCCACACATCAAACAGGCCATAGTGGTCTGTCTGATCCCTCTTTTTATTTCCCATCTCCGAATGGTGGAAGCTGGGAAGGGACGGAGGGAGTGAGAAAGAGAACAGAGTAAAACAGAGACCGAGAGAGGGACAAGGAGTAGTGCTACCAGTTTGCAACAGGAGAGATGAATTACTTTTTACCTCAGAAGCCCAGAGCCAAACAATGGCACCTCTGAGACAGAGAGATACACAGAGTACTGCACACACGCTCGCGTAGAGACATGGGCATGCATTGGCTGCTAAGTCTCCCGCGCAATTATCTGGCACTGTGTGCTACAAAAATCATGGCCACACATTGAGTGCATGTGCACACCTCTTATTCATCACAAACAGAAACTAGCAGAGATGCACACCTTCTCACACTTACCCAGAAATCCTTGTTTGTGCAAACATACACATATACACAGACACGAACACACCGTAAAGGAGAGCAGAATTTCTTGTCTTATGAAGAGGCCACCTATGGAAAAACAGATCGCACAAATTTCTCAAATTATTTGCCATCCCAAAATAGCATGTATGCTCTACCACCTCAATCCAAGAAAAAACTCATTCTCAGTACCACAATGTGTCACTGGAAAGATGTGTCCTATATCTTGTTTAGGGATAAGAATCATAAGGAATTTAACAATTCCAGTTCCTTAAAGGTTCCATTAACGATTCTTTTAAGGAAACATACTTTTGAGGTAGAAATTTTTAGAAATAAGACATGCAACTGTTATTGCCTTTACTGCCCTCAGCAGCCTGTTGCCAAATGATAAAATAATTTCATATTTTAACATGACAGATTTGTACACAACATTTGTAAGAACATGCACACCAAAAGCAAATTTGTAAGGTGCCAAGTCAAAAAACTATACTATCAAATGGGGTCATATGTGGGTGACCATATAGTACAGTTTTAGGTCTGCTTTTTTCCCCCTCGATTTTACTCTGCTTAAGCACAGGAAAGACATGCCTCCATGTCACAAAAATATTTTTTTTTTTTGTAAGCGTCATGAAGAATAAAATTTGTATTAACTTTTATTAAATTCACCCAAATATTACAAAATGTGGCCAGCTACCTAGAAACAACAGTTACCTTGGTGTTGGCAAATTGACAGTCTTGAGTCGCCACGTACTTAAGCCATTCCACCAGCATTGTTGTGCAAGTTAGTGAACCGTTCTGAGAAATCTGGGCAGAGAACGGTTTGTAAACGTTACCTTGCCGAACCAAGTTCAAATGAAAACGCTACTGTAACCATTCCTCACCGTGCTCAGAACAGTTTGTCCTGATGGTGAAAAAGCGCTTATTCATTCAGGAATTGGACTACACTGGTCATGTTGAATGTTTCGCACTGCTAATTCAATATCAGTGTTGCAATGCCAATGTGTCACAGGAAACACTGTCAGAGTATTTTAGTATGGTGTCGTGTCCAAATCAGTGGAAGAATGCACATTCGAGTACCGTTAATGGAACCGAAAGTCATGAAATTTGAAAATCATTCAGTATGATTTTTTTATACTAGTAATAATAATAATAATAATAATAATAAAATGGAACACTTTCCAAAAAAGAAATGGTTCTCGTTCCATATTTCAGAGTGAACTAAGGATGATTTACATAAAATATAGTGAGGTAATTTAAATTAGTTTACTATACCAATATTTCAAACATAATAGTAAAAACGTTTTGATGCAACGAATACTTCAGTACCTTCAGTTCCAGTAAAGAAAACAACACATCTGAAACAACACTCTGTAAAGATGCCTGGCAGCCATCTTGCTGCCAATATTTCATTTTGTGCCCATTTTCTCCACTTTCTGTCTTGATTTCTTTGTTTTTGGTGGAGGCTAAGGGTGGGTGAAAACCCATCGTCTCGGCCTGTTTTAGCCATCTAGGGACATAACTCAAACGGGCCTCCACTATCGGCCAGCCAGTCGACTCATAAGGTCGTTATAAAGAAAGAGCCGTGGACACAAACAGAGACATCAATCTTCCCTGATCAGCAGCAGATAGAGAGAAAGAGAGGCCCCTAAAAAGGAGAAACAAACTGAATGACAATAAAAAGGCCCTGGAACAAGTGCAGGAAAGTCAAAGTCCAGAGGCCATATTACTGACCTTTTGCTTTTGCTTTCTTGTGTTTTTTGAGTTTTGTGATTGTATGTGAGAGCTTATACAAGGATAAAATATTTAAAGGAAAAGTTCACGCCACAATAAAATTTGTCATAATTTATGCATGCTCACGTTATTCGTGCTTTATTTCATATTTATAACACAATAAAAACCATTTACTTTGTATGAAAAAAAAAGATTAAATGAAAGTGACTGAATGGTGACTGAGACTAACAAAATTCATGAAATTTATATATATATATATATATATATATAAGTGAACTATCCCTTTATGAAAACAGGAATATATTGTACAGATGCTCAGTATATTCTGTGTGATGTAAGACCAGTAGATATGAGGAAAATGTACTTTTAAATAATTAAAATATTTAGTTTTTTTTATTGATTTAATAATTCAGATTTAGCTAAACAAGGCAAAAGAAAAAAATGTGAGGGGCCAGTTTCTATGAGTTTTAAAATAAAAACTAAAATCCCTGCTCTTAATATAAAAAACACATGAGATAATACAATGTAATATTTATTATCGATCACATCATGACCCCCTGAGCCTGAAGTCACTGCTTAGAGCAAAATGATTCTTTGCTTTTTTGTGTTTTACCAAAGAATTAAGAAGAAATCTTTGCTCCTGCAGCAGAACGGACGCAATCTAAACAAGGCAGTCAATCAAAGTCAACGATTTATTGACACAAGTGGCATTTCAGCAGAGACGCCATGTTCCGGCTGCTCCTTCCTCTTCTTTGTCCCTCTCCCTTGCTTTAATTCTCTCAATGAATTCATGAAGGCAAGTCCAGGTTATCATTCCTTGTCTTTCCCCCTTCATTCTTCTCTCTCTCTCCTTCATTCTCTATTAATTTCGGGAATGCACTCAGCTTATCTGTTCTCTCCTGCTTCTGTGAATATGGAAGTCCTATGACAAAACGATATATCACATGAACAGTACCACACCTACACCTGTATCTCACTGTTGTTTCGATTGTGTTCAGCAGAAGAAAGTAAGTCTCACATCTGGGATGGCATGAGGGTAAATGATGAGAAAATTTTCATTTTTGGGTGAACTTACCCTTTAAGTTTTACCGAAAATTCTGTCATCATTTACTAACCCTTATGTTGTTCCAAAGCCATTAGAATTTCATCCATGGAACACAAAAGATGTTATGCAAAATGTTAGGGACTGACAGCCTCAGTCATGATTCACTTTCATTGCGTCTTTTCTATACAATGAAAGTGAAAAATGACTGAGACCATCAGTCTATATGTCAGACTGAATGTAACATTCTGCCTAACATCTCCTTTTGTGCTCCATAGAAGTTAATAATTCCAGTTTGGAACGACATGAGGGCAAGTTATATAATTTTTTAAAAATATTTAATAAAACCAAACAGAGTATTGTATTCATATTTGCAAGTCATAATATGTAAAAGATTTCAGTACAAGCTCAAATGTTTCTCTTCAGATTCTTCCCAGACCAAATTATCTGAGCTATGCTATCCACTAGGGGTGTAAATCACAAGTTTCATCACAATACAATCTTGTATTGACTCTTAGCCAGCGATCTGACGTTTGCCGATACCTCAATGTCTGCCGCGATTATGATTTAGATTTGATTCAGGGGCCTGCAATCGATATTACGATATTATGTGCCTATTTACACAATCAGTTCCATTTATTATGTCACAAATGCAACCAAAGTATAATCTGAATATTTTAATGAGCTCCATGAAAAGTGCAAATGCTGTATCCACATTGGGACGTACACAACAAAATAATGAACTTCAGTTAATACAGAAAAATAAATAATATAAAACAAAGTCACACATACATGTGATCATCAATTGTTTAATGGCAGCCTACTACCTTGTAGAATGAGGTAAACACTACGGTAACAATTTGTCATCTTTACAACAGTAAAGTAGGTCTTTAAATCCAAAATACTTATATACCCATGACTTGTTTCCGACAGGAGAGTACAGTATGTGTTATCAGTGTTTTTTCTTGGCTATAACTTTCACAGTTGTATTGAATTATGTTAGAGTTTACTGTTATAAATATTAGTAAGGATGTTGATATGTAGATGTGAAAAGCCTTGTAATTGATGTTGGTGCAGCAGGTCAGGTGTTTTCTCTTTCCCTCGTCAGCGCTGTTCAGAATATCGTAGCTGTTTAGCCATTTGACATGGTTGAACTGCTCCACAGTACTTTAAAATAGAAAATTCTCAAGAAGATTTCAAATGTGTCGTATGCGCTATGATATCGAGGAAAGCCCGGTTTAATCAAGCATGTGAGCTGCTCTGTGCTATCCTGTCACTGGAGCTCACAGCCCTCTTGATGCATGCACATGGATAGAGCAGAGTGCAACTTCAGTCTTCAATCACTCCACGCACATCCGTGTCCCAGGTGTGAAGCATATTTAGCAATAATAAAGCGAGATAAATATCATAAGCTTGCAGCATCACCTGACGGAAATGCATACGGACATAGCTGGCATGAGAATGTCAAAATAAAGGTGCATCTTGAAAAAAATATACATTGATGTTTACATCGTTAGTGATTTGATCGATGCATTGATTTAGATCTATGGATCATTGCACCCCTTCTGTCCACATTCAGATTGATCTTACGGTGAAATAGGAAACAGTAGGTTGACTTTTTATCTAAAATCGGTCTGTGCTTATCAAAATGTGAAACACTGCCCCCAGTGGCCAAAGCGGTAAGTGTTGCTGGGCATATGGGCACGTGTGGCTCTTTTTTCTGGGTGTAATGTCCAGTGAGTAATGAGTAAGAGTAAATTTCTCCAAATAAATTTTAGGAAAAACATCAGTGACAAATTTGACATAACTGATCTCACTGAAAGAGCAACCTTCAGGTTTTACAACAACACAAGCACACCAGCATCATCACAGTAATTTAAAGAAAAATCCACTTTACAACACCTGGTGATAGACAGAACTGGATTTCCCCTAAGGTTTGTTTTTACTTCAAGAAAAATCAAATAAAACACATGACAAATAAAAATGGGAACATCACATTGCAAGTAAGCAAGCAAATCAGTTTGAAAATATGAGGAAAAAAATATGACAATTAGCCACTAGCTTCTAAGACATAGCAAGAAAAGGTCTCTTTACTTTAAGCTATTGAAACTCAAAACATTAATCAGAGAAAGTTTCTTACTGTATGCCTGCCACAACAAAGTGCTATTAGTTGGCACTCTTGGTGAGGTGAGGGTGCAGTGAAACGTGATTGACAAACGGAGGTCTGCAATCAATGGAGAGAGCAACACAACTTTAACCATTTATGATCCGCCAGCAGACATCAAATCGCATGCCTGGCTTTTATTGACAGCCAAGATGCAGGGTGTCAAATGTTTACCATTACTTTCAAGTGCTACATCAGAAGGTTTTCTTCTACTTATTTCTCAACCACTGAAGCCATTTTCTCTCTCTCCCACTCTCTTCTACTCAGCCCATTTTCCTCTGATGAAGAGGCTGATTAAAGTTATGTAAGTGTCACCTGCCTGCCAGGTCTCTGTTTACACTAGAGCAAGGATGCCAAATTAAGCACATCTAAATGCTAATGTTTGAATGGCTGGAGAAATTGAAAGAGAAAAGGGGGGAAAATGAGGCAGACAAAAACAAACAAAAATAAATAAATAAATAAAAATCAAATTTTCTACACAACAAAAAAAATTAACCCCTTTTTGTTAAATTGAGCATTCCCTGACGATTTTAACAGGATATGATTAACTGCCATCACAAAACCTGGAGACCGTCGATCCAAATAATCCTTCAAGCAGGGACAAATGCTATGGAATGTTTTACAGGCCTTTCAGTCGAGTAGAATAATGGTAGGCTACTTGTGTTATTCTTTGTTTGGATTTGATCAGTGGTGTGGGACGGAAATGTGGCTATATTTGCCTGGAGAGTGCTTCCCTAAAAAAAAAAAAAAAAAAACAGCCAAAACCAGTCTAAGATGGTTGGCTGGTCTTGGCTGGTCACCCAGCCTGGGCAGGCTGATCAGTTGGCTGGTATTAGAGGGTTTTGGACACTTTTAATTGCCGGCATGGGGGATCACCTGGTGTCCCAACTAAACCAGCTGTGAGCAACTGCTTGGCAAGGCTATGTGACCAGCTTAAACCAGTTTAAAGGAATATTCCAGGTTTAATACAAGTTAAGCTCAATCAACAGCATTTGTGGCATAATGTTGATTACCACAAAAAACTATTTAGACTTGTCTCTCCTTTTGTTTAGAAAAAACAAAAATCAAGGTTACAGTGAGTGAGGCACTTACAATGGAAGTGAATGGGCCAATTTTGGAGGTTTTAAACAGAAATGTGAAGCTTAAAATTTTGTAAAAGCACTTATATTAATATTTCTGTTAAAACATGTATTATTTTAGCTGTAATGTTGTTTAAATAGTAATATTTACAGTTTTAGGGTTTTAGGTTGTGGAAATTGTATATAACTTTACTCAGAAAAGGTTAGTAAGTGATTTTTATCACACTAAAATCATGTTAACAGGCATATTTTTTTTATATCTTGTGGCTATATTTTTGAAACAGGGAGTATTTTAATGTTTACAGATTGGCTTCGGATTCACTTCCATTGTAAATACTTCACACAAAGTATTCTGAACAAGACAATGTTGATATCTACAGTCAGACATGCTTTAAAAGTGTGTATGCAAATAAATCTAGGCACATTAGCACGTATCAGATTGTGTTTGTCTTATAATATGTCAGTTTTTTATGGTTCCCGTCACCTGAAATGCATAAGTAGTGTTGTTCTGTGTGATTTTGGTGGGTGAGAGGGAAGGAAACAAACAAAGACTTAAATATTCAACCATCAGCATGCACGCTCTCAGGAAGAATGCAGACCTGAGGCAGAGGTGTGATAGAGCGCCATCTGTTGGTATTTTCAGGTACTGACAAAAGATTACTGAGAATTTCTGTGAAGCTTACTAAAAATACATAAGTGAATGGGACCTTGTGAAACAGAAAAGTATTACATGAATAGTTTTAGAAAAGCTCTTTAAAAATTGTGCATCTTTAATTGTCTCTGGTTCTACTTATTGAAATTGCAGAATATATAAACAAATATTTAGCTCTTTCTCAAACATGTACAAACACTTACATATACATTCTTCTCTTCAGCCTACAGTTCTCTTTTTATCTTGCTGAACATGTTAAAGGAGCATCACTCTGTTGGGGTAAAGGAGTCCTGAATGGCTGTGTGTGTCTCAACATGAAATGTTATCTTATAATGGCATATCAGCTCTACAAACATCCATACCACACACTGAGAGAGAAATGCAATGCATCCACTTTTCACACACACCAAGAAATGTTTTATATCGAAACATATTTATTTTATTTTCAGGCATAAAACAATTTGCATTCAATTCTGATTATATTTTTTCATGTGGATGTCATATATATATGTATGTATGTATGTATGTATATATATATATATATATATATATATATATATATATATATATATATATATATATATACTGTATATACAGTATAAAATCATAATTACTAAAAAAAAGTACCTTTTGTCTAGTCCACACATTTGCTATATAAAACCAGCATCAGTGCAAATCCAACAATGCTTTGTAGCATGTCCACTCACCCCAAGTAAAACTGAGGTTTAGGTGCCCTTTAAAAATACTTTTTTTATAATGACAAATTAAGTCTCACCAAAAAGATAAAAAATAAATGGGGAAACTGCCTTTTTTCTGAATCCAGTCATCACTAATCTGGAACCTAATTACTAGCAGGGCAGATTTTCCTCTCTGATTTTCGCCAGCCAATTAATTTATATTATTTTCAGGATGATATTCAGTCCTGCACCTCTTTTGTCTTTCTTTTGCCCCTCACACCCACACACTCCCTTCATTCAGCCTCCGATATCATATGACACACACATTTATTATGGTGTTGAAAGTAATTCACTGACCATCACCTTAAAATCATATGTCTGAAAGCCTCCACAAAACAAATGTATATATTGCGTTAAAACAATGCCGCTCAGCCACACTAAATTAATGCATTAATTCATTGCATAGACAATGGCACGGTTTCTCCGGAGCTTTAGCCCAGCGTTACTGGTAAGACTCTCTCCATATCTTCTCATCTCCTTACCGCTAATGCTTGCTAGTCCTCTTGGATAACCAGTTAAGCAATGTCGGTAATTAAGTGCTAATTAAACTTAAAGCCTGTAGTTAGGCTGTGGCCTACATATCGCCTTTGCTATGGTGTAATTACACACAGTGCTATTTTAAAGCCCGCTAGAGACTGGTTGAATTGAAATGGTATATATGCTACTGTGGTTGTTCGGAGTGAGGTTCAGGATGTGTGGTAAGGTTGTCAGCCTCAAGGGTCAAAGGTTAGAAGAAGGTTGGCCTTAAATAAGCCTCGGAGGTTTATAGTCCTTACAAAAGCACTGCAAGTATTCATCTCTGGCTATGAAGTATTGGCCTTCATCAGCGCTTTGCAGGCAAGCTCACTTATCAATGAAATCTTGATGAAGAGTGGTTATTTTCATATTACAAAAAACAAAAACAACAACAACAACAACTAAACAAAGAAGAACTTGTTTCACTAGGATGTTGTTGAATTTGGAAATTGCACTTACAGAATAGACTTGCATTAGGGAGTAGGCTCTACAAAATCTATTAATGCTAGTATTGTCAGTAATGTTAGTATTTTCAAAAAGTGTTACCAAATTAAGGTCATTGCAACATCAGACAGCCTGGGACAGAGGGGTCACTAGTTCAGCTAGAGGTCATGTTGGTATAGTCTAGCTCTTAAAATATTCATGTTACCCTCCCTTACCGTGTGCATTAAAGGTTTAGGGTTACAGTGAATGACAAAATTGCACAGTGGTGACCTGACTATCCAACACACTCTCACGGCGAAATCATCAGGATTCGTACGACTTTTCTAAATTTGGCTAATTCGTATGATATCGTGCGACTGCACTCGTTTGAATTCCTACGACTCTCACTACAGCCAATGACGTCGCTGGACATCGTTTCCATCTAATACGCGACAATTACTTCTGTCACACAACAGCTTCCTATCATGTTTACACACTTTACTGATTGGTTAAGTTTAGATAAGGAGTTTGGGTTAGGGCATAATATTAATAAGCATGTCCTTAACGCCTCATGCACGAAACTCGTGCTTACTTCCACATTGGACATCCGGGAACTTGCACGTGATGAAGTTGTGAGAGTTTTTGTGAACAACATCGTGCAAGACCATGTCAACTTGTAAATTATGTACAACTTTTCATGAGATCGGGTTGACGTCCCCACAACATTGTTAGCACTGATTGCTTTCCTTTAAATCCTGCATAAAATTCTGCTACTAATGTTGTAACCTGATATTGTTATCTCAAGGATCTGAGTCAGGTTGCTGAAATAGATCCTTGAGATAACAATATCAGGTTACAACATTAACTACATCAAGCTTACAAATTTTGTTACCCCAATGACAATTTTTTTTTTTTTTGTCGTTGGGGTAACAAAATTGGTAAGCTTGATGTAGTCAGAATAAAACAAATAATTTTGACTTGAATTCAACCAGTTAATTGAGATGTTACTACATGAAGCACATTTTTTAGGTTACCTAAAAAAAATAAAAGAAATAAAAAAATAACTTTTTACGGTGTACCTTCCTGAGTTTGGTTCTAATACTGGATCTCCAGCATTGCACATCTCTGTTCTACCAGCTTACAAAAATGTACACAGTTGCAGTCCCCTGTAAGATAATTGTGTGCTTGGAATTTTCAAAGTAAAAGATGTTTTGTGAAGTTTAAATATTTACAGACAATACCAGTATGTTCAACACTGACACAGATACTTTGTTTTGTCACATCAGAGGTTGATCCAGGACAGGTATTATGTGCTTTATGATGTGAAATGGAGACTAATTCCTTGTTTGACAAACACAAAGAGTGTGTTGGCTGATGAATCTCCTCTCCACTGGACACCCGAAATAACTTTGGTTCATGTGGTGATGATACTCATGGTTTGTTTGATTCCTTATGCCAGAGATGTTAAGCAAAGGGACAAAGTCACAGTGAAAATATATACGGCAAATCATGAACGACAGTCTGTGTTACTCATTAAGATGTATTAGCCTTGATTTCAGTGGAGCTGACGCACGCCTCGCCTCCTCCAGCCCAAATGAGAACAGAAGCTCTGACAGCAACATTGGTGCCTCTTCAAGACATTCAAGCAGCGAGCAAAAATTCAATATGAGAGGGGAAAATAACAGCAGAGAGGGGGACTGTGTTTTTCTCCTTCATTGCCAGATAACAGAATTTCAGGGTGACAAACTTCAAGTGCAACACTCTGCCTCAGGGTGAGTTAATTACATTAATTTTCCCTGACACTCTCACAAAATAAAGAAATAGAGAAAAAATACCCCAACAAGATAGACAGAGGAAAACAACATTTTATGTGGCTTTTTTCATTTATTTATTTATTTTGTCAGCAATGATGAAATTAGTACAAAGGGTTCCCTGCCCATAATCAATCATTACTTTCGGTAGGTGCCAGAAAGCACCAACTGAAATCATATTTTATTCACTTGTGGACAAAGGCTCCGAGATTGTGTGGCACTCTTGTCCATATATATGGCCCTGACAACCCACAGTATTGGCTTTGAGATTTTACAGAGTAAACATCTGTTTGCGTGGGCTCTCAGACACACTTCTACATGTTTGAGGAGCCGACAGAGCATGTCACTGTTCAAAAGGCCAATGATCATATTATATTTGACACTAACACAAGTACTGTGTATATGCAGAGAAATATTACATAGTTGCAAAGTGCTATCTGAACTGATACAAGCTGTCAGAATTATTATAGTATTTTAACTGGCACCAAATACAGTTCTAAAAGTACTGTCTGAAATTATGCAGTAGCTTTCTTTCCCAAATAGCACTTAAACATTTTTAAAACTGTATGATGTTGATGACAAAAAACAAAAGTGCATCTAATGGTTGCGTTTTTGTTATGGAGTACAAAGGGTGCATCATTTTAGATGTCTGAGCATCGTACCCACACCTATTTAAATGACAGATTTATCAGAGAAAATACACTGACATCTTGACCCATGTCATAATTCCAGTTTTACAAGCCCATATTTTCACACATTATTTCGTTACATTAGGTGAATATTGCACTTAAAACTCCGCCATTTAATTACACTCAACCAGTCTAATAAACACATTTTATAGAGACCATAAATCACAAAAACAAAAACACACAGAATGTTGTTAATGTAACATATTTTATCATAAAGTGTAATCTATAAAAAAGCTAAGGTTTATACAAAAATGTGCTCAGCTGAATAGCTTAAGTAAATGTAATAAATGTCTGGATGTTGTGTATAAATCTTAGTTGCTGCATGTTGTTAATTTGATACATTAGGTCATAATTTGCAATAAATAAATGTTTATTGGCTGGCCGGACTTGTTTTGATGTGTTAATGATAGTGTGTATTCAAGGAGATCCATGAGAAATGATCAATTAATGCACAACTCTCTGCTGAATTGTGGTCAGACTCTCCATCACACACCTGCACTGATTGCAAAGTAAAATTACAGTTAATAAAATGTATTGATGTCTGTGACATGCCATGCAACTACTTTTAGAATTTGGCTTGTGGGTATTTGTATGTAACAGTAACATAACTTAATGTTATTTAAATGAACTATTATTACATGACATAATTTATTCAATTAGATTTAAATTTATCACACAAATATGAATACAAAATGCTTTATATTGCACAATGATACAGAATAATTTGAAATGTTTTATATGTTAAACATTCCTCCTCCTCTAAAAGCCAGATATATGTAGGTGTTCAATGACCAATGAGCACTTAGTGTTCATGTCAGCAGAGTCCTGGTGAGTTTAGAGTAAGTGCTTTTCTCTCATATTGATTAAGAGTACAGGAGGCCCAACACCAAAACCTGGTCCAAGATCGGTCATTAGAGGCCAGCTGTGGCCAGAGCCCTGTGGCTGTATGGCATATGGTTACAATTTGTCACTAACATGCTTTCAGTTGAACCCAGACTTGGGTCAGCCAGCAAACCCGCTGGCTACACACTCTCTTAAGCTCCATATTAATGACTGCTGAGGAATATAAACTGCTAAGCATAATGCCATGAATGTGAGTATTATTACAGACACCTGTGCAAAGATTTAGCGCTATTTATTCCTTCATTTATTTACTTAATTTCATCCAGCAGGGCACCGATCAATAAGTAATTATTTTTACCACCTAAAGAAATATATGCCTTTTTATGCTTGATCAAATCAAACTGTAACAGTGCTATGTAACTATACAGTAAGTCAATGGCGTAGATTTGGCCTGAACACTGGGGGGGTTGCAAGCATTTACATGTTTCCATTGATCATGGTATAAATATTTTTTGGGGGGGGGGTTACCGTTACCTCCCCCCCATCCCCCCTGGAATCTACACCCTTGCAGTAAGTACTCAAGATAGAATTGAATAAATAAAAAGGAGAGAGCTTATTCATTGCAGTGCAGAAGTTATAGATATGTTGTCGTTCTTAGTCATCTGAGCATTTTACTGAAAATTGATGTGTATTTATTTGGAATGCAGATTCTAAAATACAGTATATACTTTTGAATAGTAGCAAAGCCGTATTTAATCCTACAAGAGACAAAGCGTGAAATCCAAGTAGAGGCATTCCAAACACACTTGTTATAGTCGCTATAGAAAAGAAAATCATACAGGGGGGGCTAAATAATGGAGTCTGAGGGACCAGCGGCAAGCTGAAAATGTTTTTCCCAAATTAGACCATTACGTAAAGCGACATTTCCCCAACTGACCAGAACATATTTTAGAGTGCAGGTATGGGAGAAAAAAAATGATAAAGGCAGGGGGTATGGTTTGACGTTTTGTTTGTCCTCCTAGGCAAAATGGAAGACATACATTGTCCCTTATTGCCTAAAGACCCACAATGTAATTCTAGCCCTCAGTAGTCACAAGAGGAGTGTGCTCCAGAAGTCACATGGTCAGACGGATCACATCAATTTACCACGGGAAAAACATAAAAGAGAACCAAAAAAAAAAAAAAAAAGAAGAAAGAAAGAAAGAAAAAACAACAATACAGCTTTGTCTTCTTTTGACCTCTTGCGGCACAACAATACTAAAAATAATGTGTTATTGTGCGTGTAATGCACAGCTAAATACAGAGGTGTTCTAGTGTTTGGACCAAAGAGGAGATAAAATGAATCCCCATCTATGCTTGTCATGGCTGGACAGAGCAGGAGCTGCCTCAGTTACTTTTACACATATACCTACACCGCCACCCATTGGACACTTTCAAAATTACAGCTTCGGTCAGTGAAATGAGGTGTTTAAAATTTGAAATGTTCAAATAATGCATTATCTGTTCACAGAAGAAATAGTGGTTCTTGACCTCTTTTTCTTTCTCACCACTGAATCACAGTTATTCAAGCGAAGTGAGTGGAGATGTACAGAAATGGACCTGCCGTCTAAGGCAGTGAGTTATATTCAGTAAGTGTGTTTGATGGAAGAGAGAGCAGCCCTCAGTGAGAAGGCAATGCCACTGTGGATTTGAGGAGATGTGATGATGGTGGCAGGGTGACAGAAGAGAAGACAGGCATGGAGTTTTGAACGTGATGTGAACAGCGCTTGAGTGATGCAATGTTTATGTCAGTAGGGGCTGTGAGTGAGTGATCCCACGAGACAGAGTTTAGATCACTGGCTCCTCAGGGGCCTGTTCAACATCATTCTCTTAAATGTGAACAGATATGTTCATTAGACATACACATCATGTGCACACAAATACTCAGATTCACACATAATTTCACTGACTGACACATTCACACACCACCATTTCTCTCACTCATGATCAAATCACCTCACATCCTCACACAGGTTTGTTAGCACAACAATCATTTAAGAGTCTCTATTGAGAGAGATATAACACTCTTTTGAACAGCAATGCTGTTATCATAAGTAGATATAGATGCTGGTGCACTTTGTTAACTAAATAAAAATGACTAACCCAATACCTGATGCACCACCATAATATCTCCATATAACTTAATAAACCAGAGAATGAGCAAAAAAGTACTGTGGTGGTACCATGGTAAAGTGATGTTATCAGCTGTGACATAGCCTATACTGTGATAATGAATAACTGGCATATTCATACACCATGTTATTAAGAGTAGGCTACCATCTAAATACCATGGTATATGAATTTGGTAATAATTTAGTACCATGGTACATGTTTATCAAAGTATATCAAAGAAAACGTACCACGGCACCATGTTAAAAAAAAAAAAAAAAAAAAAAACGTAATACCATAGCACTTTATTTCAGCTCTCAACTAGGAAGAAATACCTTATATAAAATATTTTGATTAAAAACACTAAGACATCAAGATAACTGATATCATATTTCTCACACTGGTGAAAATGCAACATGATCACATGGGAAGTTGGCATGTTGTTTCCGAGAGCTCCAGTGCCGTAGGATCGGCCACATTATGCCAACTCACTGACAAGTGGCATCTCCTATCAGACATTTTTGCATCTGCTCCAGCATGTTAACCTTCCCTTGTGGCATGACTGGAAATGTGTTCGGGGTTCGGCTCCCACTTTGAAACCAGGAAGTAATTGTGTTTGCAAAATCAGTGACGAGAGCAATTTAACATTATATTTTTACTCCACTGATGGTTAATTTAGGGGTTTGGATTGGAGTTTATAAAATATGTGTTTCTCTTTACTGTATTACATCCTGTACAGCTGGAAAAAACTCGCATTACAGCTCACTTTTATCACCCTTCTGTGGACATTTCACCCAGCAGGCCGAACTCCAAGAAGGGGCCACAAGCAAAGATATACAGAGCCCCTATCCTAACCCTTTCCATAACCCTAACCTCGTGTGGAAGTGTTGCCCCGTTGTGGAGCTGGGCTAACCCCCTTCTGTAGTAACCCCTTCCCCTTGTGGAGTTACCCTGCCCTCTTTTGGAGATTCCACCCCCATTTGATGATCTCCTGGCTGCAGCTATAACTTCTTGGGAAAGTAGAGCTCACACATTCCCATAAGTCCCAACATCACTTACCGCTTTGGCCACTTGGGGCAGTGTTTCAACTTTCTGTATGCACAGACTGATTTTAGCCAGAGAAAAGAAAAATTCACGATTTAACGATTTCTACGCAACGTTATCGTTCAGGTAGAACTGTTCTTTCAACTACTAAATATAGCTTCACTAATAATCTTCCAGATTTGTCTAAAATACTCAGTATGCCAAAAAGTTCAGAAGAACTTGATGTTGTCACAGAAAATATGGATACAGTCTTCTCTAGCACTCTAGATAGTTTCTCTTAAAGAGAAAAATTCCGCACCATGGTACAATGATAACACTCATGCTCTCAAGAGAGCAGCTCGGAAAATGGAGCGCAAGTGGAAGAATACAAAATTAGAGGTATTTCGCGGTGCATGGAAGGATAGTGTCTCTAACTACAGACAGGCTCTAAAAACTGCCAGGTCTGCATATTTGAGCAAACTCATAGAAAATAACCACAACAATGCTTCGTGTTTATTCAGTACTCTGGCTAAATTGTTTAGGAATAAAACTTCTATTGAACCAGATAGTCAGTTCCAGCATAGTAGTAATGACTTCATGAGTTTCTTTGCTGATAAAATCGAAATCATCAGAAACAAAATTGTAATTATGCATCCGTCTGCCACAGCACCCCAGAAGACTACATTTATTTCCTATGAGCAACTTCAATCCTTTGCAGTTATAGGTCAGGAAGAGCTAACAAAAATGATCAAATCATCAAAATCAACAACATGTACAGGAATGTTAGACCCAATACCGACTAAACTCCTAAAAGAGGTGTTTCCTGTAATCTCAGAACCTCTTCTTAATATTATTAACTCCTCATCATCCTTAGGGCATGTCCCAAGAAACTTTAAACTGGCAGTTATCAAACCGCTTATCAAGAAAACACAGCTTGATCCAGGAGAATTGGCTAATTATAGACCAATTTTAAATCTCCCATTTATGTCTAAAATACTAGAAAATGTAGTGTCCTCCCAACTATGTTCATTTTTACAGAGAAATGGTATATATGAACAATTTCAGTCAGGATTTAGGCCCCATCATAGTACAGAGACTGCACTTATCAGAGTTACAAATGATTTGCTCTTATCATCTGACCACGGCTGCATTTTTATTCCAGTGTTTTTAGATCTTAGTTCTGCCTTTGACACCACAGATCATGACATTCTCTTGGAAAGGCTTGAGAATTATGTTGGCATTTGTGGACAGGCATTAGCTTGGTTTAGGTCCTATCTCTCTGACTGCTACCACTTTGTCTGTGTAAATGAGGAACTGTCAGATCATATTAAACTTAAGTACGGAGTGCCACATGGATCAGTTTTAGGGCCTCTGCTTTTCTCCCTATATATGCTCCCCCTGGGAGATATTATCAGGAATCATGGAATTAGTTTTCACTGTTATGCCGATGATACACAACTTAAGTAGTACTTAAGTGACCTTCTGTCATGATATAATCCATCACGCTTACTACGATTGTAAAACTCCAGCCTGCTAACAATACCGAGAATATCAAAATCCACAAAAGGAGGGAAATAATTTTCATAATAGGCTCCTAAACTATGGAATAGTCCTCCTAGCAGTGTTCGGAACTCAGACACAATCTCTAAGTTTAAGTCTAGACCAAAGACTTATCTATTCAGCCAGGCATACACCTAAGTTATCCCTCAATTCATAGTAATGCTGCTTTAGTTAGGTCTGCCGAAACCAAAAACACTTCTCTTATTCTTTAACCCTGCTTTAAAGTAAATGGCATCTACACTAATTTTATTCTATTTCTTTCTCTGTCTAAACCTCTGGATAATATCTCGAGATTACCAGAGCCTGCCAAATCCATCTCCGGTCCTGCTGATGTCCGATTCCCACTGTGTCACTGAGTGATGATGACCAACTGCAGCATGTGCCAGCCAGACTTCACTTCAGTCTACTAAGATGGACTTCACAGAGAATGAATTGATGCAAACTCAAAGACAGGGGACTCTTCATGAGCCACTATCTGAAGCATGGGCTCAGGATGGAGTTCACCAAAATTACTTGGCATAAGCTTCCAGCCGGACTTCGATGCTCCTCACTGAATGATACCTATATCAACTTGGTCAAAGGAGGGACAACACTCTCTTAAACTACATAGAAAATGAATTAACCACTAACAAAAGCCTTCTTCAGCCAAAATCAAAGGACAATGCATCTACGTGTATTTCCTCAGTTAATTTGGGATGATTTCAAGGACTTTAACACTAAAACTTACAATTCATACAAAATCATTTTGTTTAATCATTGACCTACAACACTTACTTAGTTTACAAATTTTAATCACTAATAGTTCTAAACATAAATTACTAATACTGACATTAAATTAATTCATTTTCTGTTAGGAAAAAAAGAACATCACAGAATCTCTTACCTTTGGACAAGTGTTGGTGAGATATTTGAGAAAATAAACAGGTCGTGGTCTAACAATCATCTCATCCTTACTCAGTATATCAGTTTCAGAGCTCTGTTTGGGCAGGGAGGATAATAAGGAGGTTATGGCATCCCTAATAGCTGTTTCCCTCTCAGTCACACTCTCCGCCTGAAAAAAGAAATCACTGTGAAAGGGGGAGGAAAAAAAGTTATGAAATAATAGCTTAAACAGAAGAATTGCTTTAATACTTCAATAGAAATAACCTAATTTCAACATTTTCAAAGGAGCGAGCGGCCTTGCTCCGGGCTAATGCGTAATGTGTGAGTGAAAGTATACCACGTGTCACTCTGCATTAGAGAAGCAAGTCTGTGTGCCTTTGAATGAGAGGCAGCTGGGATAATAGGAAGTACAGATATTAGAGCTAATGAAATCACAAAGAAGAAGACAAATATGCCATTTGACCAAGTGCTGTGGCGATGGGGGGGCATTACGTTTGCCCACAACACTCAAAAGAGGGGGCTCAAGCTCTGATAACAGCCCTCTCACTGCTCGATTTAAATGCATGATGAGCACTGAATTACCTATGTTTATTTACTGTAGCTCGTTTCAGATGGATTGTGCTGCCCCATAGATCTCTTAACCTCCCTAGCCCCCACCACTTTTCTTCTCTCTCCTCTACATGTCATTTCAAAACCATCATTCCATCACATCTCTGTGGTGAATATGGCCAGAAGCTGGAAGAACAACTTGTATTTCCTTGCATGTCATCCTGAGAATAGTATTCATATTTAGGTTTCCATGAATATCTTCTCTCCAGCATGCATGTCATCTAGTAAGTCAAACAAATAAACACAACAACCTGGAGTCATTTTAAAGAATTTGTGGTCAGAGGATTGCAGATTGTGAGGAGGGGGGCCTGAGCATTGCCACATCTAACCTGTGGCAGTAAGCGTGTTAGTCATCTATGATTCATGTCAAAACATACTTAATGTATCAAAGATATGAAAGACTTTGACAGCTGCTATGGAGAACAGAGGGCTGAAATGGTTTAAAAAAATTTAAAAAAAAACTGTTTTCCTCCCCCTCCCTCCTCTTTCTTGCACAATAGCCTGCACCAGTGGACTTATGTCCATAAACAGTTTATGATTAAATGCCATAGTACTTAATTAAAACAATAAATCCAAACTGTGCATTAGTGGCGTTAGCTCCCACGCCACCACCCCCCTCCCCTTCCATCTCTGACCTCAGCTGTGTCCAACCAGAAACTGTGCATCACCGGGGCTGGGTGAGTCTAGAGACCAAATCTTATTCCATGTGCCCTGAAATGATGCCACAAATGTGTTCTTATTACTCTCTTGCTTTTTCTCTCTTTTGGAATAATTTAATTCATATTTCACTTGTAGCACAAGGGATATGTGACAGAGGCCTAATCACACACACACACACACACACACACACACAATAGAACAAAGAGGTTGCTGTTTTATGAGGAGACTAAATTCTCCTTGTATGTGATGCACTGGCTATTTATCCATATAGCACCACATTATGAGAGGCTATTTTGCATTATATAAAAGTGTATCTAGATTTTGGCCACAGTGAGAATGAATTTACAGCGAGTCTATCCTTAACTGTGGAGAACTCCTTGGTGGTAGTATCGCAAAGTTTATCTGAACTTGCTGGTGAAATCTTTAAGAATTACTGATCTTCTCATTGGCAGTACCTTAAGGGAGTTAACTGGCCCTTTCTGAATGGAGTTTCATACAGGGCTCCATACAAGCTAGAACCCCTACTGCTGGCAAGAGTAAAGTTTAAGTTAACCAATAAAGTTTAAGTAACATGCTCAATTGTGCACTTTATTTGGGTGGTCATTGCTCACAGAAATAACTGTGTAAAGAGAATTTATAGATATTTATGTAGAGAAATACAGTGCATCCAGAAAGTATTCACAGCGCTTCACTTTTTCCACATAGGACAGGATTGTATCGAGGCACAGATCTGGGGAAGGATACAGAAAAATTTCTGCAGCATTGACCGTCCCAATGAGCACAGTGGCCTCCATCATCCGTAAATGGAAGAAGTTTGGAACCACCAGGACTCTTCCTAGAGCTGGCCGCCTGGCTAAACTGAGCGATCGGGGGAGAAGGGCCTTAGTCAGGGAGGTGACCAAGAACCCAATGGTCACTCTGACAGAGCTCCAGCATTTCTCTGTGGAGAAAGGAGAACCTTCCAGAAGAACAACCATCTCTGCAGCACTCCACCAATCAGGCCTGTATGGTAGAGTGGCCAGACAGAAGCCACTCAGTAAAAGGCACATGACAGCCTGCCTGGTGTTTGCCAAAAGGCACCAGAAGGACTCTCAGACCATGAGAAACAAAGATTGAACTCTTTAGCCTGAATGGCAAGCGTCATGTCTGGAGGAAACCAGGCACTGCTCATCACCTGGCCAATACCATCCCTACAGTGAAGCATGGTGGTGGCAGCATCATGCTCTGGGGATGTTTTTCAGCGGCAGGAACTGGGAGACTAGTCAGGATCGAGGGAAAGATGAATGCAGCAATGTACAGAGACATCCTTGATGAAAACCTGCTCCAGAGCACTCTGGACCTCAGACTGGGGTGAAGGTTCATCTTCCAACAGGACAACGACCCTAAGCACACAGCCAAGATAACAAAGGAGTGGCTCCAGGACAACTCTGTGAATGTCCTTGAGTGGCCCAGCCAGAGCCCAGACTTGAACCCGATTGAACATCTCTGGAGAGATCTGAAAATGGCTGTGCACCGACGCTCCCCATCCAACCTGATGGATCTTGAGAGGTCCTGCAAAGAAGAATGGGAGAAACTGCCAAAAAAATAGGTGTGCCAAGCTTGTAGCATCATACTCAAAAAGACTTGAGGCTGTAATTGGTGCCAAAGGTGCTTCAACAATATATTGAGCAAAGGCTGTGAATACTTATGTACATGTGATTTTTTTCATTTTTTATTTTTAATAAATTTGCAAAGATTTCAAACAAACTACTTTCACGTTGTCATTATGAGGTATTGTTTGTAGAATTGAGGAAAATAATGAATTTAATCCATTTTGGAATAAGGCTGTAACATAACAAAATGTGGAAAAAGTGAAGCGCTGTGAATACTTTCCGGATGCACTGTATGCTATTTATTTTATAAATATTGTTTATTTCATTTCTGAAATAATTTAATAAATTGTTTACATTTCAGTTTTTTTTCTTCTTGGAGAGGAGCAAATCTCTCCCATCTCCAGATCAAAACATTACAAAGAGCATCTTGGAGAATGTGTGCTTAAAATAATGTTACATATCAAAGAAATAAAAAGTTGTTTAAAAGTATATTAACAGTCATTGAATAAAAATAAATTTGATTTATTAACATTTATTTCTTTCTCTTTGGTGTTTTGACATCTTTATAAGTGAATTCTTCCTTGCTATTTCTCACTTGAAACATTACAATATTGTCACTGTAATCTCCTTAGTGTTTTATTTATTTGGTTTTGGTTGTCAAATCAAAGTTTGATGGTTTTCCAATTAAATGAAACATAGGTTAAATTATCCCTGATGATACAAATATAAGAATAAGGTTTCTTGACCATTCTACTCTCATTCTTTCTTACCTCTGAAAATGAATGAAAGCAGTTAAGTAAGTAACACAATTTCTCAATGGAATTTGTATATCTATTTCTGTTTTCAAATTTGGGTTCTCTCCAGTTACATTTTTTATGTAGGCCTAATTATATTGGGGGGGGGAAATCCTTTAAAATTTTGCATAAACAGGTGCTAATTGCTTGATCTATAATTTATTTTAACTGCAAAAGGATACAAAAAAATAAATAAAAGAATCTAAATATATTAAATATTACATTTAAATAAATTATATACATATAATTATATACATGTATAATTATACAAAATTCTTGACAGCATTACAGTGTCTCCCAGAGAATTTTCTACAGTTATCTTCACTTGTGCTTTCATTATCTCTAGGAAAAAAATAAAAATAAAAAAGGATAGACTACCTAGAACTGTTTCTACAATTTTCTTAAATAATTTGGATCAATAGATAATAGATATTAATAGATGAGTGATTGAATAAGACATTGTGAAGCATACCCCGATTATGTACAATTACTGATACTGACTTTCAGACAGTCCACTTTTTTACACATTTAAAATTGACAGTGCTGGATTTTTTAAAACTAATTTGAAGTGTTTATTTAATATAGTTAATGTATTTCCCGTAATTTGTCTTTGAAACCGCATCTTTCTGTTCTGTGTGGTTTCTAAAGCCCCACTCTGTGATCAGATATCATATGATTGGTTCAAGGATGCACTGGCAGGAGAGAAAGATGACAAGGAGGACGAGGTGTTGTCCACCATCTTTAAGGAGGATGCACAGTTCATCCCTGGGTTTTAACTACAGTGAGAAAAAAAGAATATCCTTTTTGTTGAGTAAGGGAGTGATAAGAAAGATACCATTGGAAGAACGCCATCAGGGTTTTTTTTCTAGTATTTTGTAATCCTAAAGGGGGGGGGGTGTCTATGTCCCATTCTGGACTTGCGGGACCTCAATAGACTTCTCAAAAAATAAAGTTTACAAATATTCAAGCTTAGAAACTTTCTCAATTTCATTGCGGAGACTGGTTTATATCAGTGGATCTCTGAGACGCTTATTTTCACATATTTTCAATTATTTTTCCTGCTCATGTAATGGGGTTGTAATATTCATAATATGAATAATTTGTTCACTAAAATCCCTCTGATATTCTGGTGCTTATTTTCCTTTTTGTTTATGTAATCTTGTTATTTTGGCAAAGAACTGTTTTGAAGACTTTTATTTTGTTTTTGTTTTTGTCCCGGTGCTGGTGGACAGCATTTTAGATCTGTGGGCTTCTCTCGCCAGTTCGCTTTATGCACGCTGGGGAGAGGAGGTTTAAACGATATGTTTTACCATCTGGAAGATGTACTGAACTTTTTATGTTTTACACAGTTCACTCTATGCATGCTGAGGAAAGAGTGAAATGGACCAATAAACCTCCTTTGGTTAATCAGAAGTGGCAGTTGTCCGACCTCTTCTTCATACACACATACACCATGCAGAATGGGTAACAGCGGTTTAGGAGTAGACCGGTTACATTGGTGCCATGACCCGGATGAAGATCAGTTCGCTCCAGGATCTTCATCTAAAGGATCAATGTCAGTTGGGTCACCGAGGACGCTACATTGAGGTTTAATGTTCTTCATTAAAGGACTGTAAATATGTCAACGATGCAAACTGACATCTGACACCATCTAATATTGATTTCTATGCATTTTCTCATTTGAGTGATTTATTTTCTTAGATACATTTTTTTAGTTTGAGAGTTAGTGTTTTTGGACATTTATCTTCACTTGTAATATTTTCATGTGTAACTGAACATGGCATTTAGTCTAAGGGGAGACGAATTTGATGCATGTGAGACAATGATGGGTTTAGATCTGGGGAGGGGAAGGTTTCTTAGTGAAACTCCAGTCACTCCTATTGTGAGAGGAAACAAAGTGAACAGAACACCTCCTGTATTATGCTCCACTCATGTAGCTGACCATGCTATTAGTCCCACAGCTGACACCTTACCCTTAGCTGTCCCTGACACTACCGACCCAAACTGGCATGGTTTGATAGCACACATTGCTCAACAATAGCGCAGACCATGTTAGCATCTCAAAAAGAGACAGGTTTGGGGGAGGGCATGACATAGGTGCACAGATGCAGGGATTAGGGACCATTAAGACATTCTCAGACATACCTTCACTTAACCTGACTGGAGCGAAGCTAGTTGTGCTGAGTGAAGCAAAAGAGCCCCCAGTCTACCATGGTGATGGGTCAGATAAGCTTAGTGTGCATGAGTGGGAGGAGCCGATTGATACGTATCTGCAAAAGAGAGGCATACCAGTAGCAGAGCAACATCAAGAGATCTTATGCAGATTGATGGGTAAAGCTAAGGATGTCGTCAGAGTAACACTTCACTGCAATTCAGCACTAAACCAAGTAGAGAACCCAAAAGTCATTATTGATATCCTGAAACAACATTTTGGTGACGTTAAATACTCATGCATGCCCCTGGCTGATTTCTACAGTACTGTCACCTTAGCAGGAGAGGATCCTGTTGAGTACTGGAGAGGATCCTGTTGAGTACTGGGTGCGACTAAACAAGGCAGTGGATCTTGCAGAGGAGGCTTGAGGAGGCTTGGGCAACGAATGGAGGACCATGCCAAGAAGCGTCCATGATGTTCGTAAAGTACTGTCTTGATGCTACATTCACTGCAGTGTTCCGATTCAAGGCTCCTGAAAAATGGACTGCACAGGAGATTCAAGAACAGCTTGATTGGTATCAGATCGAAATGAAAGAGCAAATGTCAGCTAAGACGAAGCATCATGCTGCTAAGAGACATGGCACAGCTCAAATTCAGACATCTAACGAGGGTGATTCAACTAATGCTGGCCCCCCAATAGAGCCAGGTGAGTGGGGTAGAGCTAGTAATGTATACACCTCACAGAGTGACAACAATTGCATGAGCATTTTAGTCAGCCTCCTAGACCGAGCGCTGTCTCAAAACACCCAGAATGCGGGTAAGCAGTTGCCAACCCGCCAGACACAAAGTAAGCCCTGTAGAATATGTCGATCTCGAGAACACTCTACCATAGCACATTGTCATAGACATTACCTGTGCTTTGCATGCTTCCAGCCTGGGCACAATAAGAGAGACTGTACGAGTGACAGATACAGACCCAACCCTACAAGTATGCAGCCATTTCAGGGTCAGTCAGGTTTAAACCAGACAGCTCACATTTGGAAGGTGGATGTGTGGACAAGAGTGAACAACCCCTAGAGAGTGCTGACCTTCATCATATTTATGAGAGCGCGTGCGCACAAGCTCCAGCTGGAGCTAAGGTGATAGCACAGAATGTCCAGACAGTTGAAATATTCGACGAACTGTTCAATGCACCAGTTAGTGTAAATGATAAGTTTTTAATGAAGGGAATGATTGATATGGGGTCCATGGCCTGCACCTTCAGTGACGAAGCAGAGAGAAGGATGTTAAGTAAGAATGTGCTTCCTACACCGACACCACTTAAGCAGGAAGTCATTTTAGTAGGATGTGGAGGTAAAGCCACAAGGCCAAAATGTTTGTATGAGGTGGAGTTAAAGATTTACGGAGAAAGCTGTCTCGTACCTGTTCATGTCGTACCTGGCCAGCGGGACGATTTGATCATTGGAACAAATGTGATCAAGTTCCTCTCACACCACATGAAAGGTATCAGTGACTATTGGAGACTTGTTTCTAATCATACTGTGGAACCAACCGAATGTGAGCAGTTCCTGGATGTCATGGACAACATGTGTCGATGGAGGGGTTCAGAGTTGCCAGACAAGGTGGGAACGGTTAAGTTACAACAGAGTGTTACTCTTCTGGCCAAACAAGAACATCTCATCTGGGAAAAGCTCCCAAAAAAACGTCCCTATGTCGCCGGGGAGCACTGTTGTAGTGGAACCAACTTCTTCAAGGTCCATGTCACGAGACATTATAGTCGGCCGTGTTGTGATGCCATTATGGGGTGATCGCTGGGTTCCAGTAAAAGTAACTAACTTCTCTGACAAGCCAGTTACCCTTAAAAAAAAAAAAAAAAAAAATGCAAATTGGCAGACATGTTTCCATGCAAATCTGTTGAAGATTTTGACATTTTCCAAGGGTTGAGTCGAATGAGAGTCAGTGTTCACCAAATTCCTCGGCTGATTTCAAACAAAGGCTGGAAAATGTGGGACTCGCAGATCTTGACATCAGGTCGTGCTCTCTCAGCCATGCGACTAAGGAAAAGCTAGTGCAACTATTAGAGATACAATGATGTGTTTTCCAAACATGCATTGGACTGTGAAGAAGTCAATGGATTTGTCCATCATATTCGAATAATGGATGAACACCCATTCCATCTCCCCTATCGCAGAGTGCTACCCACACACTATCAAAAGCTGCGACAAGTTTAGTCTCAAATGAAAGAACAGGGCATAATTCGGAAGTCAGTGAGTGAATATGCTTCCCCTTTAGTATTGGTGTGGAAGAAGGATGGCAGCCTGAGGATATGCACCGACTTTAGATGGTTAAATGCAAGGACCATAAAGGATGCACACCCACTCCCACACCAGTCTGACTGCTTGGTTGCTCTAGGTGGAAATGTCCTCTTCAGTACCATAGACCTGACATCAGGATTCTATAACATCCCCATGGCTGAAGAGGATAAAAAGTACACTGCATTCACGACCCCGTAGGGCTGCACGAATACAACAGGATGCCACAAGGACTATGCAACAGCCCAGCATCCTTCATGTGCATGATGTTGAGCATCTTCAGAGATATGAATTTTACCAGCCTCTTGTGCTATCTTGACGACTTGCTAGTTTCGCCCCGAATGAGCAGGAAGCGTTGGAAAGACTGGATGTCGTGTTCAACTGACTGAGACAGTACAACCTGAACTTGAGCCCTAAGAAATGCCACCTCCTTCAGGCATCTGTCAAATTTCTGGGCCACATCATAGATCGTGATGGAGTTTCCGTGGATCTCGACAAAGTTGAGGCCGTATCAAAGCTATCCAAACTTGATTTCATGGAAGATGACAGATGTACCCCATTAGTGCAGAGAATTAAATCAGTCCTTGGCCTAATCTTCTATTACCAACATTTCATTCCGGGGTGTTCTTCTTTGGCCCCTTTTTTGTGGTATTAGCACACCCCGACTTTACTCGTCCATTAATACTGGCAATTGATGCTTCCTTGGATGGATTGGGAGTTGTATTATCCCAAGTACTGTCGTGGAGCAGCAGTAAGAAAAACTCTCAAAGTCAGGGGTTCCAGATGTCAAAAGTCAGAGTTTATTGAGCGTACCGACAAATCCAAGACATCAGCTGAGGTCTCAATCTCTTGGTGTACATCCTCATCTTTTGTACAGTTTCTTATCTGACATTACCTTGTGCAAATGCCCCTTCATTATTTTTTGTTGTCATGGATACTGTCTGCCACCATTATCTCGCAAGGCCTTTGATTTCTTTTTAATGGTGGCAACCTGACTTTAATCTATTTTTTAAAAAATAACTTTTTAATTAAAATAGTATAAAAACATTACCTTCTAAGCATAGTACGGTCACTTCGACCACTAGTGGTTTTCATCTTTACCTTCAACTGTGTTTTCAAATCAAATCAAAATCAAATCAAATCACTTTGTCACACAGCCATATACACAAGTGCAATGGTGTGTGAAATTCTTGGGTGCAGTTCCGATCAACATAGCAGTCGTGACAGTGATGAGACATATACCAATTTACAATAACATCAAATTAACACAACACAATTTAAACATCTGTTATACACATAATTACACTCAACAATATACAAATAATAACATACACTGTACAGTATACAATACGCTGTTTTTGTTTTTTTTTTTTTTTTACTATATAGATACACATTATTCAATAAAAATTAAAAATAAAAATATATATAAAAAAAGTATATATATATATATATATATATATATATATATATATATATATATATATATATATAGAATGTACAGTATTGTACTGTATTGACATTCAGGCTGTCGGTTGATAGTCAGTTGTTAAGAGAGAACATAATATAATAATAATAATATAATTTATAATAGTCCGGTGTGAGATATAAGAGTAAGGGTAATAAAGCGCAGTGCCGATGTATTTGATCGTGGGAGATCAAGAGTTCAGAAGTCTGATTGCTTGGGGGAAGAAGCTATCATGGAGTCGGCTGGTGCGGGTCCTGATGCTGCGATACCGCCTACCTGATGGTAGCAGTGAGAGCAGCCCATGGCTCGGGTGGCTGGAGTCTCTGATGATCCTCCGAGCTTTTTTCACGCACCGCCTTGTATATATTTCCTGGAGGGAGGGAAGCTCACCTCCGATGATGTGTCTGGCAGTTCGCACCACCCTTTGCAGTGTGTTGCGGTTGTGGGCGGTGCTATTGCCGTACCAGGCGGAGATACAGCCAGTCAGGATGCTCTCCACAGTGCAGGTGTAGAACCGTGTGAGGATGTGGCGGTTCATTCCAAACTTCCTCAGCCGTCTCAGGAAGAAGAGGCGCTGATGAGCCTTCTTCACAATGATTTCAGTGTGGACGGACCATGTGAGTTCCTCAGTGATGTGGACACCCAGGATCTTGAAGCTGCTGACTCTCTCCACCGGTGCTCCATTGATGGTGATGGGACTGTGTTCTCTGTCTTTTCTTCTGAAGTCCACCATAAGCTCCTTTGTCTTACTGACGTTGAGGGAGAGGTTGTGCTCCTGACACCAGTGTGTCAGAGTGTGCACCTCCTCTCTGTAGGCTGTTTCATCATTGTCAGTGATCAGACCTACCACCGTCGTGTCATCAGCAAACTTAATGATGGCATTGGAGCTATATATTGCCACACAGTCATGTGTGTACAAGGAATTCAGTAGTGGGCTGAGAACACAGCCCTGCGGGGCTCCAGTGTTGAGGGTTAGTGATGAGGAGATGTTGCTGCCTATTCTAACCACCTGGCGTCTGCTTGACAGGAAGTCCAGGATCCAGCTGCACAGCGAGCTGTTTAAGCCCAGAGCCCGGAGTTTCTCATCTAGCTTGGAGGGCACTATGGTGTTGAATGCTGAGCTGTAGTCTACAAACAGCATTCTCACATAAGTGTTCTTTTTTTCCAGGTGGGAGAGAGCAGTGTGTATTGTAGATGCAATGGCATCATCAGTGGAGTGGTTGTTGCGGTAAGCAAACTGCAGCGGGTCAAGATTGAGTGGCAATACAGAGCAGATGTAATCTCTGATTAGTCTCTCAAAACATTTGCTGATGATGGGGGTCAGAGCAACAGGACGCCAGTCATTTCCAGGATCCCACCTCATTATTTCTGTTACAGCTGATGCACTGTTTGGTTTTTGCATCCTTAATACTTTTTGGCAACCTCATACTATATATTCCCTCCTTTGAGACTTACAAAAAGTCTCACCTTCTATCACCCTTTCCCAGAGTGCAACCTCACAAGCCAGCCTCCTTCATTACTTCCAAGTGACCAATATAGGTCACACATTCCTTTAACAGTGACTACGCTTATGGAACTTTACTCCGGAGGAGAATAAGACCAAAAATACAACAACAACAAAACAAACACAACAAAACAACAATACAAAAATAACAGTAGCTACAGCCATTATTATTACTTTACTTTAGTGAGCCATTTTCCCCAGGATCCAAATAGGTTGTCAAACCATTTGCCAATATGTTGATCTCTCCCAGCATTGACAGTCACTTCTTCTCGTAAGTTTTTCAGCTTTTTCATGGCTATGGTAAACGATCCATCAGGAGCTGTATTATTTGGGATATAAGTACAACAGTCATCTCCAAACATTACACAAACCCCTCCTTTTTCTGCCAATAGCCAGTCTAGGGCCTGTCTGTTTTGCCATGTCATTTTACTGGTTGCAGCTAACTGCTCACCCAAGGCCTTTAATGCTTCATCAGTGTAATTGATAAATCTCTGCTGATTATAATAAATGTAGCTGATCCATTCTGCATTCTTGTTGGGTGTTATCCACACAAATATAGACTCAAAGCCTGATTTTATTTAATCTCTAGCCTTAAATTATTGCGGTATTCCTCTTGGTTGACCAATTGCATCTATTATTACATTAGGGTCAGGCTTTGCACAGTTCTTCTAGGTGTAGTCGGGATGTCAGAGTCTTCAGGGTTCCATGTTAGTATAGTCACTTCTTGTGCTAGTCATATACCCTTCCAATTGGTAATGTAGCCCTCAATTTTTTCCCACCACATACCCAAAAATAGTCTGCTATGGCTTCAGTTTGGGTCTCATAAAATTTCCTTATAGGATAGATCAAATCTTCCCACCAGGTCTTCTTTGGGCATAGGGGACCTGCTGTTATTGCTGCTTGTCGTGTAGCTGTTGCAAACATTGTATAGTAGGTACTTGTATTGGTGTCATTCAGATTTTCATCCAAATGCCAGGTTACAGTGCAATTTCCTTTAAATCTACCCACATTTACCTGTCCCTTTTATTTATTAAAACACTCATATTGAAGTATTGGGTTTATTATATCAGCTACAGGTCTGTCTCTTTTGTTTACAGGTACTCGGACATCTAGACTTTTACATTCATTTATCCACCTCTCTGTTGTATAAAATACAAAGAAGTATGGATTACTTAACATAGCCAGACACTCAGCAGGGCAGAAAGGTATTCTTTCTGTATCCGTTACATTGCAATATTGTTTATAATGCTGTGCACATTGTGTAAAATCATGGGGATTGGGCACTACCATAAGTTCCTTCAAAGGTGATGATGAACATAACAGACAGTTAGACATTCCTGATTGTTTTGCTGTGTAGTCTGCCCATTTGAACCAATCATTATGATGTGCACTTTCTAATAATTCTTCTCTTAACAATATAAATTCAGTCTTGTAGTCTATATTTTATATGGGCATTGCCTTCTGGGTTCATTCCATCTTCTCCTAAAAACTCTTAAATACACTTTATCACCAGGAACTATGGGACACGGATTTTCTTCGTCCTGTCTGGGTGCCCTGTTCTGTTCCTGTGAATGAATAGCTTCGTTTATACCAGTTAATTGTCTCAAATAAGCTCTTAGCTCCATCTGTAGTTGTTCTAAAGGTGGGTCTTCATAAGGTCCTCTCAGGTAGGGTACTGGCATGGGTCTGCCTGTTAACATTTCATGTGGTGACAGATTAGTGATTCTATTGGTCTGCATATGGTATTTCATCAATGCAAGGGGTAGAGCATCTACCCAATTGAGTCTAGTGTCACGGCAAATGTTATTGATCTTAGTTTTGAGAGTTCCATTCACTCTTTCAACCATTCCCTGAGACTGTGGAGTCTGTTTGATTCTCAACTGCTGTATCACTGTTTTCACTGTTCTTTGAATAAATGCTGAACCATTGTTGGAACTAATTTGAGATGGTATGCCAAATCTTGGAATGACTTCTCTAGTCAAAAATTTTATCACCGTTTGGCACAGATTTCACATTCAGCCAAATATTCATCTACCATGGCCTGTAGATATGGGGACCAAAATCCCTGTCTTTTTATCTTTCTAAGTACCTCCCCCCTTGCGCAATGGTCAAAACCATGCGCATCTGAGATTAGTATAGTGAGGAATGCTGTCGGAGCAATCATATGTCCTTCATGAGATCACCATATGCCACTGACATCTCTACTTGCCCCTCTTTGTTGCCATACTGCATGCTCATAAGGGCCAGCTTGCTGTTGCATTTGTGCAATGTCATTTAATTGTGGTTGAGGCTGAAGCAAAACATCTACAGGTGCTATTATTGCTACTTGGCATCCTGATGCTTTTTTGGCATGTAAGTCTGCAGCATTATTACCTTGAATAACAAAATCATTGCCTTTTTTATGTGCTTGACATTTGATGATAGCCAATCTCTTTGGATGCATCATGGCTGAAATGAGCTTAATTATTTGGTCACCATGTTGAATTGGTGTCCCATCAGTCTTCTTGAACCCTGTTTGTTCCCAGACTGCTCCAAATAAATGGCATACTTCATGTGCATATGCCGAATCTGTATAAATATTAACAATTTGATTTTTAGCTAAAAGACAAGCCTCAGTCAATGCTTTTAATTCAGCCAATTGTGCTGAGCATGGCTGTTTACAATGCTGCATCACAACTGGAACAAAAGTTTTGTCATTTCTTTTGACAACAGCATACCCTGCATGATTGCCTAGATGGTCTCTGAAGCATGACCCATCTACAAAATAATCTGCTCCTGCATCTATGATTGGTGTTGATTCTAGATCTGGTCTGAGACGAGTAAAAGCTAGAGAGTCTATTACACATTCATGAGGTGTTCCCTCCCCTTCTAGAGGAATACAATTTGCTGGATTTATCGCTGTACATCGTTTTATGGTAATGTCTAGGTAAGTTAACAGTGTTGAATATGTCAAACACCTGGCTTGTGTCAGAACAAATCTACCTTGCTCTAATAACTCTGTTACTTTGTGATGAGTGTAAATTATTATGGGTAGCCTATTGTTAGAGTGGAAGCTTTGTCATAAGCAAAATACACTGCTGCAAGTCCTTGATAGCATGGCAGGTAGCCTTGTGCTACATTGTCCAACTTAGTGCTATAATAAGCTATTGGTTGCTTTTTCCTTCCACTAAAAGTCTCCTGCATTAAAACTGCTGATGCATATCCGTCTCTTCTATCTGCTACATACAAATGAAATGGTTTTGTGTAGTCTGGGGTTGCTAACGCTGGAGCTGTCTGAAGTTCTTTTTTCAACAATTCAAAGGCTATCAATGCATCTGTGTCCCAGGTTAATTGAGCTCTGAGATTTTGATGCCCTGTCTGTTTCATCATTGTTCTTAAGGGAGCTGTTTTAATGGCATAATCTTCTATCCAATCAGCACTAAACCCTGTCATGCCCAAAAATGTCATCATATGTCCCACTGTTTGTGGTTGGGGTGCTTTACTTATGCCTTCTAGTTGGCTTTGTGATATAGCTTTAGTTTTATGCGCAATGATTCGTCCTAAGTACTCTACCTGTGGTAGGCAATATTGCAGTTTCTCTTTTGAGACCTTGTGGCCTCCTTCTGCTAATTTAGTAAGCACTTTAATAGAGTCATGGTGATTTTGCTCTAGTGTTGTTAAGCAAATTAACAGATCATCTACATATTGTATCAATGTGCTATCCAATCTAAGATCTTCCAGATCAGTCTTCAAAACTTGATTGAACACGTGTGGAGAATGTTTAAATTCCTGGGGCATCCTGGTGTATGTATATTGTTTACCTTGATAGGTGAATGCAAAAAGGTGTCTGCTTTCTTCTGCTAGAGGGATGCTGAAAAAAGCAGAGCACAGGTCAATAACAGTAAAATAATTGGCAGCAGGGGGAACATTAGTCAACAGCGTATGTGGATTTGGAACTTCAGCAGGCCAATCTTCTGTTACCTCATTGACTGCTCTTAAATCATGCACCAAGCACCATTTTGACTTATCTGCCTTAGCAACTGGCAATATGGGTGTGTTACAACAACTTTTTGTTTCAATTAATACCCCTGCCTTATTCAATCCCTCAATTGTCTTAATAATTCCCTCTACTGCATCCTGTTTTAACGGATATTGTTGTTTTCTTGGTAGCTTTACGCCTGGTCTAAAATTGATTCTAATTGGATTAGCTGATTTAACTAAACCTACATCTGTATCATGTTGAGACCACAGTTCAGCAGGCACATATTTTTCCATATCTGCCAACAATTCAGCTGTTTTTTACTTAATTTTTTCTTTTTCTTTGGTAGTCACCACAATTCTTGGAATACCTTCCATAGCAGTGTAACACAAGATTTTTAGACATGTTTTATCTGTTGATTCAAAAATTAAAGGATTGTCTGTTGCTTTCCATTTTTTCCTTTTCTGCCCCTTTCATCATTGGTCCCAGATCTTTTGCCTGACTTCCCTTACTTACATATAAAGTAACACGTGGAACTAAATTTGGTACTTGAAACCATTGTTCAAGAAAGTTGCTTTTCTCAGTTTGTAGTGCTGATCCTTCAGGTCCTACAATTATATATTGGTAACTTAAATGGCACTTTTTGTTCTTTTGTATCTTTTAACCATTTCTTTTCAAGCTCTAGGTCCCTTTCTGGATCATATATTATGGTACAATGGAATTCAGTCTTTGGCATGCTTGGTTCACAGAGCTGTTCCTTAACGTATTTTCCCCATTTGTTTACTGTTTTCTCTACATCTTGCCCAATATCTCCTAACCAATATATGTTTGCTTGTGGCTCATGGCGTTCTTGAAACTGTGTGACAGTCATTTGTTTGATGCCCCTGTTTTATATATATATATATATATATATATATATATATATATATATATATATATATATATATATATATATATATATATATACCTTCTTGAGTGCACCAAATCTGTAAATTCATTTTACATATAGCATCTCTCCCTAACAGGTTAACAGGTGTTTGTTCTGAAATTAAAATGGGAATTTTTATCTCTGCGTCATTCACTTTTATGCTGAGTGGAGCTGTCATTGGAATTAGCTGTGTGAGTCCGGAGAATCCTACTGTCTTTACATATTTTCCAGACTTGGGGAGGTGAGAGGCATAATTTGGACTTATACATGTAAACGTAGCTCCAGTATCCAGCATGACTGGTATTGTTTTGCCCTCTATTTTAACCTGCAGCATAGGTTCTTGATCAGCATCAGATGATAGCATTGGAAGCTGACCTCTCCCCGTAGGATCCTCTGGGCAGCCTCAGTAGCCGTGCTGTGGTTCACGCCATGGATCTTGCTGCCATGGGGCATTGCTTGGTCTTGAGTGTTGGCTACCTTGCCATGGATTTATAGGGCAATCGCTTTTGTTGTGTCCTGGCTGATTACATCCCCAACATACTCCTGATGGCCCATTGCTTCTAGGGCCACTGTTCTGTCTTCCCCGTCCTCGTACTCCTTGCTGTGGTCTGTTCCAGTTTCTTGGTTGTTCTGGTTTTACATATATTACAATTGGTGCAGGTGGCTGTGATGCATGTCCTGCTGGTGACATTGTGTTCTGGACAGCAGGTACAGGTGATATCAGAGCAGACTGAGCTGCTGATACAGGCACATTCACAGGAGCCATTACTACTGATTGGTCTTTTTCTTTAACCGTGGCTTGGATCTTCTTTTTCTCGGTTAGTTCTTCGAGCTGCAATTGTGTTAGTTTTCTCTGTAGTTCTCTTTCTTGATGCTTCAGTTTCGCTTCATGTTTTCTGTGTTGTTCCACAACATGAGTTACATGTTCACAGAACTCCCTGTGTGTTTTGGAGTTCAACACAACTGCATCTTCCAGTTTTTCCTTCACTGGGGTTGGCATAGCATCAACTATGGCTGTTCTGAATAATGTAGTCATCACTGGGTCTGTTTCTGGATTTTTCTCCAGCTCTTGCTTCCATCTTCTCAGCTGCTTTTGAATGTATGCAGTAGGATTTTCAGTCTCACCTATTAGTTCTCCTTTCAAGGACTTTGGATCCATTCATGTTGGGTATTCTTTTCTCAATTCTCCCTACATACCAGTACGATATCTGTCAAATGCAACTCCATCCATCTTTGTATCATCAGTTGCTCCTCTTAGATGTGCCGTTAAGGATCTCATTCATCTTGGTTCCTCCAAGGCATTTGGCCAATAATGCTTTGATGTCTCCAATCGCTAGAAGCTTCCTGTTGTTTCTTCTTCAGCAACTCTGATCCATTTTCCAGCCCCCTCATGGATGTCTGGGAGGCGAGCTATCAGCCCATCAAGGTCCTGATTGGCCCATGGCACATACTGCCCTTGTGTCCCCTTGATCAAAACTGAACACTGTGTTTGTATGGTATATTTACTGGAGGTGTCTGGATCAAGAAGATATTGTTGCTGCTTTTCACCGTATGACTGCCTGTCACTTGGGTATCTTCTGAATTGATGTTCATAGTCTTGCTCTTCATCAGACATGACCCTGACACTTGGCTGGTCATCAGGCAGTCTCAGACTATCTATGAATTCTTCTCTGATTTGATGTCTATCGTTTGGGTAACTTGGGAGATGCACGCTCGTAGTCCTTACCAATCATCTTTGCTGATCTCTTGTCCAGCTTAGTTGCAGTTGTGGGACTTCTTCAAGGACCAAGTTGCCTGAAACATGCTTATATTCTATTTTAGGGCTAGTGGAGTGTGCTCTATGTTGTTTGTCTCTTTTCTGTTGTTGTTCCTGGGTTTGCAGTTCTTCTGCAACCTCTTACTCCAGTCCCTCTAGCCTTTTTTCTAAGCATCTCTTAGATATATATCTTGCCTGTGGACTTTCTTCCATTTCTCTCAATTTTGCTTGTCTCTGTGCCATCTTTTTTTCTTCTTCTTGTCTGCTCTGCATCTCAGCTAGTGCTGATGTCACATGTTGATAAGCATTCAGTACTTCCACACCTTCTGGGGCTGTGTGTTTCATGTCTTCTCTAATGCTTGCCCCATCACTATCCCCAGTAAAGCTATCATTCTCTATGTCTATGTTTCCCTTAAATTCTACTGTTCCTGGATTGAGGATTGTCACAATTCCTAATGCAGTTTATTGGTTTTTCTCAGGTATTTCAGAATAGCATTTACTTGTTTTCTATTCAGTGGTTTTACAGGTGTTGTCTCGTCTACATCTAACATTGGCCACTGTGAATTATTCTGCATCCAGATAATGTCTCCTCCTAGGCTAATTGTGTCAAAACTCCAAAGTTCATCTGCAGAAAACCAGCGGCCTGTAGCAGAGACACCTCCTACCCAATGCATAAAAGTGAGAAATGGGGTTAATTCTACTCGACAACCCCCCACTACAGTTACGGAAACATTTAATTCACTTCTATCACAATATTCTAAATGAAAAGGTTCAAGTTAGTCAATCAGGGCTACCCTCTCTATTTTGTTTAAAATTCCCCTTCCTCTTTTTCCTCTCCTTCTCCCTTTCCTTCTTCTATTTCTATAAAAATCACTCATTATTTACAATGATTTATTGCTGCTATTTCTTTTAACACCCATATGCTTCCACCCACAACTACCACATCCAGCTTGGGTCTCTATTCAAAACAATTGCTACCTCTACCTTTCCTACAGTCCAATTTGTTGTATAAACTGGTGTCAATTCTCCATTACTCTCTCTATTAAATAGCACCTTGCTTTTCCACTGCACTGGTCTAATGTCTGCTCTTATCATAAGGCAGCTATTTCTCGGGATTGTCACTCCTCCTATGCCCCCTGGCCATCGACTCCTTGAATCTCTTTTGATATAAGGCACACACACCGAGCCAATGGGTATTTCTGCTGATGTGCGCAATTGCCTCACTTGTGCAGGACCCCACATATAAAGTCTATTTAATTGGACCAAGGGTTCAAAAGTCAAGTGTTGATATATTATGGCTTTCCAGTCGACTAATGGCCATTCCTTCTCTATTGCCTGTAAATTTGTGATTGTAGTCAAGTTTTGCATAAATTATTTTTTCTTTTGTTCTGTCAGGACCCATTTATCCCTTACACAAAGTATTCAGATTCTCTCCAGAAATGATCACTAATTCCTTGTGTTTCAAGTAATAATCTTTCTAAGTTTATTTCCTTCCCTCTTTCAGTTAGTTCCCTCTCATATTCAGTAGCAGCCTGCCTCCACATTAGGATTCTCGTCTGAGAAGGAAAACAGAGATGAGAAAGAAAAGGCTCCTCTTTTTCCCTGTCTGCTTGCTCAGCCCTCCCTTTCTCACTCCGCTTCTCTGCCTCAGACTCTGCCCCTCCCTTCCTGTTCTCTCTGTCTGAGTTATTGGTCTTCACAGGACACACAATGCAGCCTTGCAATGTTTCATCTTACTGCATGAGACAGGCCCTTCTTACTATAAATTATGTCTTTTTCAACAATTTTGTTTCTTATCCAAATTATTTTAACTACAACTTGAACGGTAGTTAGACAAGCAACAAAGCCAATGTCTCAAACATTTTAGTGCTTAAATAAGTTGACATCTATTCATAATTTCCTCATTCATTTTAGAACCATTGAACACTAAACCTCATGTCTCTGTTGCTTTACAGTACATTGTTTTTCTCATAAGAAATCATATAGACACATATCATCACACTCATCCACACACTCACAGCCTGATTTTACACACACACACACACACACACACACACACACACACACACACACACAAACATAACATATTGCAGTCAGCATAAGCAAGCACAATACAATTAACATAAACATCTCATTCAACACAACCAACATACAACAGCAATGCAATTACTTTGTATTATGTGTGAAGTTGTGTACAATCAATATATGCATTTACATCAATTTATTCAACATATACATGTTTACACAATTCAACACATTTTTTTAAATATCAGACGTCTTAACTATCACTATACCCCTCTTGGGTGACCACGCCTCCTGCGTGCCTGCCAATTCAGCCCAAAATGCAGTGCCATTTTGAGAACATGGCCAACCATCAATGTGGGCTCCCTGTCCTCAGCCAGGTCAAAGGCCAACTATCCTTGTGGGCTCCTTATCATTTACTGGTGTCACTGCACCTTGCGGTATCCGCAGGATTTCAATACTCCCCTCTTGGGAGACCTACCAATGCAGCCCACTCCCCTACTGAGAGTGCGGTATCCATAGGATTTTCAAAACTTGCCCATTCACCCCTCCCAGGGGTGCAAGCAGTGCCATCCACAAAATTGTGCACTCACTGCTTCTTTACCAGCTTAGGGGCCTCTGTCTATGCAGGCTCCCCTTCTACGCTGGCACCCCCCTGAGAGCGGTATCCGCTAAGTTGTATGTGCACTTCAACTTATTTACAAGACATATTTACATTTGCATGCATGCCTTTTGAAACCTGGAACCCAATTCTCCTTTTCATCTAATTAGTCATTTAAATCAGTTCAAGACTGGACAGAACTTTAGAGAGTTACTACCTGGGCCAAAACTTGCAACAGACTGCACAAAAACACCATTAAGCAAAACGCTTACCTCAGTTTTTGGCGCCAGTGAATCTGATCAGTCAATGCAAGCAAGCCCACAGCACCTCCCCTTGGCCCTGTGCCAGTCCCTTCGTGGTCGCCAAAATATGTCATGGAGCAGCAGTAAGAAAAACTCTCAAAGTCAGGGGTTCCAGATGTCAAAAGTCAGAGTTTATTGAGCATACCAACAAACCCAAGACGTCAGCTGAGGTCTCAATCTCTTGGTGTAAACCCCCATCTTTTGTACAGTTTCTTATCTGATATTACCTCATGCAAACGCCCCTTCATTATTTTTTGTTGTCATGGATACTGTCTGCCACCATTATCTCACAAAGCCTTTGATTTCTTTTTAATGGTGGCAACCTGACTTTAATCTATTTTTTAAAAAAATAACTTTTTAATTAAAATAGTATAAAAACGTTACTTTCTAAGCATAGTATGGTCACTTTGACCACTAGTTGTTTTCATCTTTAGCTTCAACTGTGTTTTCCAGGATCCCACCTCATTATTTCTGTCACAGCTGATGCACTGTGTGGTTTTTGAATCCTTAACACTTTTTGGCAACCTCATATGCTCTCTCCTGGGTCGCACAAAATCCAGGCTGTTCTACATTAGTACTATTCTATGTGATATATAAAATATTCTAGAAAAATATACTATAGTACCTGCAGGCGAGGAAAGAGCCCGCCCAATCACATTCGCGAGCAAGGCTTAAAACAGCTATCAGAGGAACTATCCAGTTCATAAACTCGAGTTTTTGGCACTCAAGTGGAGCGTGTGCGAAAAACTCAGCCACTGGTTGAAGGGAAATTAATTTACAGTTTGGACTGACAACAACCCACTCACTTATGTTATGACAAATCAAATCAAAATCAAATCACTTTGTCACACAGCCATATACACAAGTGCAATGGTGTGTGAAATTCTTGGGTGCAGTTCCGATCAACAAAGCAGTCGTGACAGTGATGAAACAGTACCAATTTACAATAACATCAAATTAACACAGCACAATTAACACCTGTTATACACATAATTACACTCAACAGTATACAAATAATAACATACACTGTACAGTATACAATACACACTATATAGATACACATTAATCAAAAATAACAAATAAAAATATATATATAGAATGTACAGTATTGTACTGTATTGACATTCAGGCTGTCGGTTGATAGTCAGTTGTTAATAGAGAATATAATAATAATATAATTTATGACAGTCCGGTGTGAGATATAAGAGTAAGGGTAATAAAGTGCAGTGCTGATGTATTTGATTGTGGGAGATCAAGAGTTCAGAAGTCTGATTGCTTGGGGGAAGAAGCTATCATGGAGTCGGCTGGTGCAGGTCCTGATGCTGCGATACCGCCTACCTGATGGTAGCAGTGAGAACAGCCCATGGCTCGGGTGGCTGGAGTCTCTGATGATCCTCCGAGCTTTTTTCACGCACCACCTTGTATATATTTCCTGGAGGGAGGGAAGCTCACCTCCGATGATGTTTCTGGCAGTTTGCACCACCCTTTGCAGTGCTTTGCGGTTGTGGGCTGTGCTATTGCCGTACCAGGCGGAGATGCAGCCAGTCAGGATGCTTTCTACAGTGCAGGTGTAGAACCGTGTGAGGATGTGGCGGTTCATTCCAAACTTCCTCAGCCGTCTCAGGAAGAAGAGGCGCTGATGAGCCTTCTTCACAATGACTTCAGTGTGGATGGACCATGTGAGTTCCTCAGTGATGTGGACACCCAGGAACTTGAAGCTGCTGACTCTCTCCACTGGTGCTCCATTGATGGTGATGGGGCTGTGTTCTCTGCCTTTTCTTCTGAAGTCCACCACAAAATCCTTTGTCTTACTGACGTTGAGGGAGAGGTTGTGCTCCTGACACCAGTGTGTCAGAGTGTGCACCTCCTCTCATTGTCAGTGATCAGACCTACCACCGTCGTGTCATCAGCAAACTTAATGATGGCATTGGAGCTATGTGTTGCCACACAGTCATGTGTGTACAGGGAATACAGGAGTGGGCTGAGAACACAGCCCTGTGGGGCTCCAGTGTTGAGGGTCAGTGATGAGGAGATGTTGCTGCCTATTCTAACCACCTGGTGTCTGCTTGACAGGAAGTCCAGGATCCAGCTGCACAGCGAGCTGTTTAAGCCCAGAGCCCGGAGTTTCTCATCTAGCTTGGAGGGCACTATGGTGTTGAATGCTGAGCTGTAGTCTACAAACAGCATTCTCACATAAGTGTTCTTTTTTCCAGGTGGGAGAGAGCAGTGTGTAGATGCAATGGCATCATCAGTGGAGCGGTTGTTGCGGTAAGCAAACTGCAGCGGGTCAAGATTGAGTGGCAATACAGAGCAGATGTAATCTCTGATTAGTCTCAAAACATTTGCTGATGATGGGGGTCAGAGCAACAGGACGCCAGTCATTTAAACAAGTTATTTTTGATTGTTCTGGAACAGGCACAATGGTGGATGTTTTAAAGCATGTGGGGACTACAGACAAAAAGAGGGAAAGGTTGAAAATATCCGTAAAAACACCAGCCAGCTGGTTTGCACACGCTCTGATGACGTGGCCCAGAATGCCCGAAATGGGCCTGCGGCTTTGCGGATATTCACCCGTCGGAAGGATTGGGTTACATCCGCTACAGAGACGGAGAGTGAACTAACCTCTGTAGCTTCAGCCGTGAGAGCTCTCTCCGCGAGGGCGGTGTTATTTCCCTCGAAATGAGCATAAAAAGTATTTAGCTCATCCGGTAGAGAGGCAGCGGTGTTCATGGCAGAGTTTTTATTCCCTTTAAAGTCCATGATGATGTTAATTCCCTGCCACATGCTTCTAGAGTTGGTGGCGTTAAACTGTCCTTCAATCTTGCTCCTGTACTGGCATTTTGCGGTTCTGATGGTTTTTCGGAGGGCATAACTGGCTTGTTTATGCTCCTCTGCATTCCCGGAATTAAAAGCGGAGGTCCGCACATTAAGTGCCGCGCGAAAGTCGCTATTAATCCATGGTTTCTGATTCGGATAGATCCGTATTGTTCTGGTTGGAACGACGTCCTCTATGCACGTTCTGATGAAACACATTACGCTATCAGCGTAAAGCTCGATGTCGTCATCAGAGGCGGACCGGAACATCTCCCAGTCCGTATGATCAAAACAGTCTTGTAGCATAGAATCTGATTGGTCCGACCAGCACTGGATCGTTCTGAGGGTGGGTGCTTCCTGTTTCAGTTTCTGCCTGTAAGCGGGCAGAAGCAGAATGGAAGTGTGGTCCGATTTGCCAAATGGTGGGCGGGGGAGGGATTTGTAGCCATCCCGGAACGGAGAGTAGCAATGGTCCAAAACCCGGTCCCCTCGTGTGTTGAAACTAATGTGCTGGTGATATTTTGGTGCGACTGATTTTAAACTGGCTTTGTTAAAGTCCCCGGTCACAATGAATGCGGCCTCAGGGTGTGCAGTTTCCTGCTCACTTATAATCCCATACAGTTCCTTGAGTGCCCGGTCTGTGTCGGCTTGTGGGGGAATGTACACAGCTGTGATAATGACCGCTGTGAATTCCCTCGGTAGCCAGAATGGTCGACACAGAAGCATGAGAAATTCCAGATCAGGAGAGCAGAAAGACTTGACAGAATGTACGTTCCTCTGATCACACCAGGATTTGTTGATCATAAAACATACACCACCTCCTCTGCTTCTACCTGAGAGGTCTTTCGCTCTGTCCGCTCGGACAAAGGCCAAACTCGATGCCTGTGAGCAACATTGGGTGTCCAAACTAGCACCTTACACCTTCAAATTAAAGCATATAGCAGGGACAAAGAACGTGGTGGCTGACACTTTGAGCAGAGACCCTTTTGTTAAAACAGTGAGCAGCAGACTGATGATGGAACGTTATCGTGACTTGCTTGTTGAAGCCAAGGAGGTCAATGTAGATGGAGTTCAGGGAGCTCAGAATTCACAGGCTTTCCTTCAGCCTTGTTTTACCATGCCTTGTGACAGTGCCACAGTCAAAGCTTGTTTAACCCTCTGGGGTCTGAAGGTGTTTTGGGCCCTGGAGAAGTTTTGACATGCCTTGACATTTGTGCTTTTTTCAGTTGCTTAAAAACATATTAATGGCTAAAGTCTGATGACACTGTATTCAGCACAAACTGGGCTACAATAATATGTGAGCAACATGTATGTACATGTTTGTATTTTTGAGAAAATAACGTTTTTGCATGGCTATTGAAAAAACAAAAATTTTAAGTCACTGTAATAAGGCCATATAACACATACTAAACATTTGTTCACAAGACTTTTGAGGACTGGATCTTGTAGCCTAGAGTTTTTGCTACAAAAATTACCATCCTGATCACTCATTCATAAAAAACAATATAGTCATTTAACTTTTGTAAGACACTTTTAGTGTTAGAAAGGCCATATGCGAGGAGGCGTGGATGATCATGAATACTGATGTGATTCACACTCGAGGAGACAAAGACCCCTCCCCTGAGAGAGAATGAATGTGACTTAATGACTTAATGATTGAATATATTGTTTGTAGCTTATTCACAAAATCAAGTTTAAGTTAAAAGTAGTAATCTAACTATACATTTTCTTTACATAAAGACTTTAAAAACTTTAGACCTACACTACCATTTAAAAGATTTAGATCTGTAAGATTTTTTATGTTTTTAAAAGTAGTATCTTCTGCTCACCAAGGCTGCATTTATTTGATCCAAAATACAGCAAAAACAGTGATATTGTTAAATATGTTTACAATTTGAAATAACTTTTCTATTTGAATATATTGTAAAATGCAATTTATTCCTGTGCTCAAAGCTGAATTTTCAGCATCATTACTGCAGTCTTCAGTGTCACATGATCCTTCAGAAATCATTTTAATATGCTGATTTTTTAATATGGGCATATTTACAGCACATTTTACACATTTACACCCAAACAGATATTTGCAAGCACAAGCTTCGTTGATGATAATGAGGCAGCATAAACACTAGTTAAAATATAATCTAAACATTCATATTATTTTTATATCATATTACATATCATATTGATATCATACATCTTACAATTTAAATACCTGCTTTATCCGAAACAACATTTAAAAGTAACTAAAACTTGCCTAATAGGACATATTTCAAATTTCAATACTCTGAATCCTGGCTGGCAAGTCTGGAAATAATCCAACTAATAAAATATGTACATGTTTATATAAAATAGCATGTCAACTAATATAAGTAAAGACTTACTCATCCGAAATTGTATCCTAGGCTGGATCAAGTCACTCTTCAAAATGCAAACATTCCTCAGCGGATTCCCGCTCTTCTTCTGAGGAAAATGTGAACTCTTCCTCACTATCCAGGACCATCTGTAGAGCTTCCTCACCTGTGTAGTGTGCCATCTTCCAAACGGGCAGAAAAGTTAATGAACTTGATGCTTTTTAAGGCATTGTTGGGGGCGTTTATCATTTGCATTGATAGCCTCAGCACATTACCGTATGAATAGCGTGATCTGCTGGTGGGTGGGATCACATTAGGTATAATTTGCTGAGCCAGGAGAAACTGTACATCGCTTTGTTTTATACAGATTACATTGCAGGAGAATATTTGTTTTCAATTTGAATTGTTTTATTTAAAAGTAGACATTTTAAGCTTTCTTTAGACACAAGTTTCATGTTTGTGTGATAAATATTCGTTTTTGTGACGCGTTTCAGAAAGATGCTCGCGGAGACAGAGACGGCTGAAAGCGCACCCTGTTTATTTTCTTTATTTTACAAAAGAACAAGGTTTTGTTATTGTGAGGGTACACAAATAAAAGCAGACCCTTTATAGTCTCTAATGATGTCTTACACCTATCTGTATGCCCAAAAATGACGGAGTATTTTAAGTTGTTTCCGCTGTTATAAGGAAAAAATCCTGCAGGATGCGCCGGCACGTCCGTCGACCCCAGAGGGTTAAGCCTACATGATTAGTGGAAAGAGGCATCCCAAGCACGAGCCATGCAGTTAATTCAGTCATTTCAAGATTCAGTACCAGCTGGTTCCGATGCCCTACCTGTGATAACCGAGGATGAAATTCAGGAGAGTCAAGAGTCTGATCCAGTCATTTCAAGGGTCATGTCATTTCTCAACTTGAAGCGTCAACCTTCAAGACTTGAGAAGGTCGGAATGAGTTCCAAGGTCTTGACACTTTTCAGACAATGGGACAAGTTGAAAACTCAAAATGGGATACTGTACAGAGTCACAAAAGATCCTTGCAGTAAGCAAAAACGGTATCAGCTAGTTCTACCTTCCAGTCTCAAGGGACAGGCTTTGAAGGGTGTACACGATCTTGCGGGTCATCAGGGCCAAGCAAGAACCATTAATCTAACCCACCAACAGTTCTTCTGGCCAGGAATGGGACAAGATGTGTGTGACTACATCAAGCACTGTGAAAGGTGCATCTTGGCTAAGACCCCAGAACCTTCAGTGCGAGTTCCGCCTGAAAGTATAAAGAGTTCTGTACCAATGGAGTAAGTGTGTCTGGATTTCTGGACTGCAGAGGATGAGAAAAAACGCTCTGTGGATGTGCTTGTCATGACAGACCATTTCACGAAGTTGGCACATGCTTTCCCTTGTGAAAATCAATCAGCGAAGCAAGTGGCAAGGGAGCTGTTGGACCGTGTGTTCTGTGTCTATGGATTCCCAAGTTGTATTCACACGGACTATCAGGGGTTGCCAAGCCTCATAACACTGCCTACCATCCCATGGGAAATGGAGGGACAGAGAGATTCAATCGGACTCTAGGCAGCATGCTCCATACCTTGCCTCTGAAAGAGAAACACAAGTGGCCTGAACAAATACAGACTCTGACATTTGCCTATAATGCCACAGTTCATGAGACAACTGGGTTTGCCCCAATTCAGCTTATGTTCGGCCGGGTACCAAGACTTCCGGTCAATGTCATGTTCAGACGAGTGCTGCACGACCCTGTGGTTGACAATCATGGTACTTACCTGAAGTCGCTGATGTCATACCTCCATGAAGCGGCAGAGATTGCACAGAAGCATTCCATAAAAGATCAGACCAAACAGGCCAAAGGTTATAACAGGAAAGTCAAGGGAACATGTCTGAATATCGGAGACTGTGTGCTAATAGCAAATAAAGAATAACGAGGGAAAAGGAAACTGGCTGATAAGTGGGACCCGGTATCATACACCATATCAGACAGAAACCTTCAGACACACATTTACATGCTAGGGGATGAGAAGTGAAATGTGAAAGTGGTGCACAGAAACCTGATACTGGACATTAGTTTCCTGCCTGTTGAGTCACCTGATGGAGAGGGAAGTGTTTCGCCTATCGTAGAGGATTCAGAGAGTGAATCTCAAGGCTCGGAGAGTGAATTCTGTATGCAAGATCTCTCAGATTTCTCACAGAAAAACCTGAAAGAAAGAACCAGCAAATGGGTGAATGAGGAGCTTGGAAATTCTGTAGTTCAAGAACCAGTAAATGAGGAAGTCTTGGAAACAGATAATTTCAGTCTGGATGAAAGAGGACCTAACAATCAGATGCAAACCAAAGAAAATGGTAGTGAAAGTCTTTCTGAGTATCAAGTTGATCCCAGTTCAACATGTCTTGACATTAACCCTGACTGTGACACAGAAGTACCAGTTTCAGCTGACATTCAGACTGACAACCACACTAGCATTAAAGCTGACGGTGATACTGACACACATGTTTCAGTTCCAGCTGACACACAGGATGTTAGGACAAGGGCAGGTAGAGTTGTTAAGAGAGTGAACAGATTAATTGAAACCATGGTTCAAAAACCCTTTTATGTTCAAGGGGTAGGAAGTTGTTTAAAGAAGAAATCTGGGTAATTTCTTCCTTTATTCTAAAGAGTATTTATTTTTCTTGTGTTTTTTTGAATGAGTTGTGAGGAGACATCTCAATTCTAGATATGGAACATAAAGATCAGGTTATATTATGGTGTAAAAGGCATCATATTTCTCTGAGAAAATCTTAGGTTTGATCACCCTGGGGTTTTCTTAACCCTTTAATGGGTAACTCACAATTTGAATGAATTAATGTTTCATTGTGAACCTGTATCAGTTTACTAATTGGAGTTTATTACGGATTTTAGTGAAACTCAGGAAGGGTGAATGTAACGGGGTTGTAATATTCATAATATGAATAATTCGTTTAACTAAAATCCCTCTCATATTTTGGTGCTTATTTTCCTTTTTGTTTATGTAAACTTATGTAATTATTTTGGCAAAGAATTGTTTTGAGACATTAGTTTTTTTTTTTGTTTTTTTTTGTCCCGGTGCTGATGGACACTATTTTAGATCTGATGGCTTCTCTTGCCAGTTCGCTTTATGCACCTGGGGAGAGGAGGTTTAAATAATTTGTTTTACCATCTGGAAGATGTACTGAACTTTTTATGTTTTACACAGTTCACCCTATGCATGCTGAGGAAAGAGTGAAATGGACCAATAAACCTCCTTTGGTTAATCAGAATTGGCAGTTGTCCGACCTCTTCTTCATACACACATACACAACGCAGAACGGGTAACAGCGGTTTAGGAGTAGACCGGTTACACTCACATACCTCAGGTTTGCCTATCCGTACACAATGTAAGAGTTCATGAAAATTCCTTTCGGACTTTCTCTCACTCCATGTGTATTTAGAAAATGAAGCGGCTCTGACTCCATTTAGAAATTCAGGGATCAGAGTGTCAGCTTATCTAGATGATCTGCTCATGTGTGTGCATTCTAAACAGAAAGCAGAGAGAGATACAAACATATTAGTGACACATTTGCAGAGCTTGGGAATTCAACATTCACCAGGCAATGAGCTGCCAGACTCCTTCCCAAGAAATAATTTACCTGGGTCTCAGGTTGAACTCTGTACTGTTTCGTGCATTCCTGTCAGAGAGAAATTAAATAGAAATGACTATTTACACCATACTCCCACTTTGGATTCTTTCTATTCAAACTGATTTCCTTCCACATCAAGGAACAAGAGAGTCTCTCCCTCTCAGTGAACAGAGCTCTCTTTAAATACCCAAGGCCCCGCCCACTTTGGATCACACCACTCTTTAGGTAAGTAAAACAGTTTTATTTTTATTTTTTTGCCACATACTTCAACATACATATCTATAATAAATACAGAAATTATAACTCTGTAACCATTTCAACATTTAACAAAATATTCCTAACTATGTTCTCTTTTCCCTCAGAACAGAGTGGAACAGTCGGCTGCAGCCCCAATATGCATGTGCAGCATGGATCTGGCACATTTTAGCCAGCCCATTTGCTGATGCACTGTTTTGCCGATGACGCTGCAAACCTGGAAGACACAAATGCACACACCCAGGGCGACGTGCTAGACAAACAAATTAAATGAACAAATATGTACTGAAACAAACAATAAACATAACCTGGACCATCAGTAATGTGTGTGCGTGTTCTGTTTGGGGTAAGAGTTAATGCTATATCTTATTATGTGTGAATGTGTGCATGTGTTTGTGAATGGAGAGTGTTCACGGTCTTTTGTGTGCACCCACAATGCTCGCTGTAAGCTGAGAAGGTGAAACAGTGGAATGAGTATGTGTGTGTGTTATGGGTATTTGTTGCAGTGTCCTGAAACAGAGCCCTCTGTCACATTACCTTCCCCCTCTCCAAGACTGCCAAAATTTGGTAATCAGGATAGGTTCTCTGCAATACCATTTTGTTGTCCTGCTTTTTGTTGAACCTGGAACTTGTATGGCTGCAATGCCAAGTACCACTGCATCACCCTGGCATTGTGGTCCTTCATTGTTTGTATCCAGGAGAGTGCCCGGTGATCAGTATCCAGATAGAATTCCCTACCCAGCAGGTAATTTCGAAGGCTGTCATTGCAAGACACTCCTTCTCTATTGTGGAATAACTCGTTTCCCAAGGTAGGAGTTTGCGACTTAAATACAGGACAGGTCATTCTTCCCCAGTCTTCCCCTGAACAAGCACTGCTCCAATTCCTGTAGCAGAGGCATCCACCTGCACTAGGACCCATTGGTTAAAGTCCATACTCTATACTACAGGAGATGAGCAGAGATGTCTTTTCAGAGTGGTGAAAGCATTCTTACAGTCCTCAGTCCACTTGACTGGGTTCTTGGTTGTCTTTGTACTTAAATTCATCAGGGGCACCGCAATGGAAGCGAACTGGGGAATAAAATGGTGATACCACCCAACAAGACCTAGAAAGGATCGTACCTCCTTCTTGGTTTGTGGTCTTGGACTGTTACGGATTGCTTCCACCTTGTCGACTTGTTTGTGCACCTCCCCGTTTTCCAACTGATATCAAGTCAAGTCATTTTTATTTGTTTAGCGCCTTTTACAACACACACCATTTCAAAGCAGCTTTACAGAAAATGAAACTGTAATATCTATAATGTCTAAGAGTCATCATTGTGTAGTTTGATAATATATGATTGTGAATTGTGTTTAAAATTAAGTAATTAAATAATAAATGTATTTAGAACCCCAGTGAGCAAGCCGAAGGCGACTGTGGCAAGGAACACAAAACTCCATAAGATGTTGGTTAATGGAAAAAAAATAACCTTGGGAGAAACCAGGCTCACTGTGGGGGCCAGTTACCCTCTGACTAACATCATGAATATAATGCCAATATTACTTATGTATAGTGCAATTTATGGTTTAAAATGATTAAACTAAGTGTTAAGGTTCAGTGTTTAAACAAAGATTTTGTATGAACTGCAAGATTAATGACTAATGTCTTTGAAGTCCATCCTGTATTAAATGCAGAAGTTCACATAGATGCATTGTCCTTGTTAGTTGGCTGAAGATGTTTTGTTGGCAATTAATTGATAGTCTATGTATTCCATTATAAGAGTGTAGTCCATCATTAGACCGAGGTGATGCATGCAGAGATCAGTTAGGTGCATCGCAGTTCAACTGGCCGGTAATTTCGGTGAGGTCTATCCTAAATCAAGGTTCAGGCAATTGGATATGATGTATCCCATGTCTTATGGTTGGAGTTGGCATCATTTCATCCTCTTAAGTCCATCGTAATAGACTGAAGTAATGTTTGGCTGCCACTGGCTGCTATTAGTCATCATCACTCAGAGACACAGCAGTGGAGTCCAACACAAAGCAGGAATGGAGCTGGATCCAGCCGGTTCTGGTGACCTCAGGATAGGAGTCCCGAAGCTGAGACAGGGAAACAAGTAGAATAATATTAGCATAGATGCCATTCAATTTATTGCAGAGTTCTAGATCATGGTCAATTTTTCTGGTTTCTGGTTCCGGTAGACCTAATTAAAGCAGCCTAATTGTGAGTTGAATGATAAATTAGGTGCATGCTTGGCTAAATAGATGAGTCTTTAGTCTAGACTTAAACTGAGTGAGTGTGTCTGCACCTTGAACAGTGTTAGGGAGACTATTCCATAGTTTAGGAGCCAAATATGATTAGGATCTACCCCTTTTGTGGATTTTGATATTCCAGGAACTATTAGCAGGCAAGAATTTTGCGGTCGTAATGAACGTGATGGAATATAGTGTGGTAGAAAGTCAATTAAGTACTGCGGAGCTAGACCATTCAAAGCTTTGTACATAGTTAACAGAATTTTAAATTTAAATAAAATGAATACGAAATTTAACAGGTAGCCAATGAAATGATGATAAAATGGGGCTAATATGATCATATTTTTTGGTTCTAGTCAGCACTCTGGCTGCTGCATTTTGAACCAATTGAAGTTTATTTATTGATCTTGCTGGACATCCTCCCAGTAATGCATCACAATAATCTAGTCTTGAGGTCATGAATGCATTAATTCGTTTCTCGGCATCAGCAACGAGAGCATGTGTCGTAATTCAGCAATATTTCTTAGGTGGAAGAATGCTGTTCTACAAACAAAAAGACAGATTGGTATCAAATATAACACTTAAGTTCTTCGCTGTTGAAGATGATGTAACAGTACATTCATCAAGAGTCAAATTATATTTTAGCAGCTTGTTTTTAGAGGTTTTAGAGGTAACAGTGGAAACTTATTCCATGATTCCTGATAATATCTACCAGGGGAAGCATATACAAGGAGAAAAGCAGAGGCCCTAAAACTGATCCCTGTAGCACTCCATATTTTACTTTTGTTTGGTTTGACAATTCCTCATTTACATAGACAAAGTGGTAGCCGTCTGCTAAACAGGACCTAAACCATGCTAATGCAAGTCCACAAATGCCAACATAATTCTCTAGCCTATTCAAGAGAATGTTGTGATCTATCGTGTCAAATGCAGCACTAAGATCTAAAAGCACTAGAAGTGAAATGCAGCTGCGATCAGATGATAAGAGCAAGTAATTTGTAACTCTGATAAGTGCAGTCTCTGTATTGTGATGGGGCCTACATCCTGACTGAAATTGTTCATATATACTATTTCTCAAGAAATGAACATAGTTTGGAGGATACTACATTTTCTAGTATTTTCAACATAAACGGAAGATTTGAAATTGGTCTATAATTAGCCAGTTCTCCAGGATCAGGTTGTGGCTTCTTAATAAGTGGTTTGATAACTGCCATTTTAAAGTTTCTTGGGACATGTCCTAAGGAGAGCAAGGAGTTAATAATATTAAGAAGAGGTTCTGAGATTACAGGGAATACCTCTTTTAAGAGCTTAGCTGGTATTGGATCTAGCATACATGTTGTGGCTTTTGATGTTTCGATAAGTTTTGTTAGCTCTTCATGACCTATGACAGCGAAGGATTGAAGTTGCATGTGAGGAAAATTATGAGACAATGTTTTCTGAGGTACTGTGCAGATGATTGCATAATTCCAATTTTATTTCTGATTATTAAAATGTTATCATTAAAAAAAATTCATGAAGTCATTACTCTTGTGCTGCGATGGAATATCTGGTTCAGTTGAGGTTTTACTCCTAACCAATTTAGCCACAATACTGAATAAACACCTAGGATTGTTGTGGTTATTTTCTATGAGACACCGTCCTTCCATGCACTGCAAAATACCTCTAATTTTGTATTCTGCCACTTGCGCTCCATTTTACGAGCTGCTCTCTTGAGAGCATGAGTGTGATCATTGTACCATGGTGCAGGACTTTTTTCTTAAATTTTCTTTAATCGAAGGGGGGGCGACACTTTCAAGAGTGCTAGAGAAGACTGTATTTATATTTTCTGTTATTTCATCAAGTTCTTCTAGGCTGTAGGGCTTAGTGAGTATATGAGAAAGATTTGGAAAATTATTAGTGAAGCTATCTTTAGTGGTCAAAAGCATAGTTCTACCTGAATGATAGTGTGGTGTAGATTGAGTAACATTAGCTGATTGCAGCATACAAGAGACGAGGTAATGATCTGAGATGTCATCGGTAGAATTTCTATAGTATCAACATCAACTCCATATGACAGAATTAAATCTAGCGTATGATTATGGCAATAAATTGGTCCAGTCACATTTTGTCTGACGCCAAAAGAGTTGAGAATATCGACAAATGCTAATCCCAATGTGTCATTTTCATTATCTATGGGAATGTTGAAGTCACCAACAATTAAAGTTCTATCTACAGTAACTACAAGATCTGATAAAAAAAATTGCAAATTCACAAAGTAAATCAGAATAAGGCCCAGGTGATCTATATACTGTAGCAAGGGCAAAAGATGACAGAGTTTTTTATTTATATCTGACGGTGTCACATTAAGCATTATTGGTTCAAAAGACTTAAACTTATATCCTGTCCTCTGAGTAACACCAAAAACTTCACTGTAAATTGTAGTAACATCTCCTTCTCGACCCTTCAGACGAGGCTCATGTTTATAACAATAAACTGGGGGAGTAGATTAATTTAAACTAATATATTAATCCGGTTTAAGCCAGGTTTCATGCAAATGGAGCGCCTCCAAACTATGATCTGTAATAATTTCATTTACAATTAGTGCTTTGGTAGAAAGAGATCTAAGGTTTCGTAGCCCTACCTTCATATGATGTTTATCTTAATTGTTTTTTTGTTTTGTTCAAGTTTGACCTTAATCAATTTTTTTTTAAATTATTTAGTGAGAGTTTTGTGTTTGGTAGTTCGGGAAACAGACACAGTCTCTATGTGATATCTAGGTGATACAGACCCTATGTGTTGTAGTTTATGTGACCTATGTGACGTCTCAAGGCAGTTAGCAGACGTTCGAATTAACCAGTTTGTCTGCTTCCTGACCTAGGCCCAAGTTTGTCAAATACTATCATTATTAAGACTATGAGCCAAATTACTAGAGAGGAGAGTGGAACCTTCCCTGGAGGGATGGAGTCTGTCTCTCTTTAGCAGGTCAGGTCTACTCCAGAAACTCTTCCAATTGTCTATAAATCCTATGCTGTTCTCCAGACACTACTCAGACATCCAGCCATTCAGTGACACTAATCTGATATAAACCTTGTCACCACGATGAGCAGGGAGGGGGCCAGAGCATATTACAGTGTCTGACATAATTTTTGCAAGTTCACACACCTCTATAACATTATCTCCAGTGATCTCTGACTGGCGAAGCCAGACATCATTAGTGCTTACACAAATGACAATTTTAGAAAATCTATGTTGTGCCTCATGTATTCAGATAGAAGACAAAGGCAGGCCTAACACAGTTGTAAAACCTAACTCAGGCCCCCACATACCAAGTCGTAAATCTTACTGATAAAAACCGTGCCAAAATCAAACAACGGGAGTCCAAAACAGACTACAAATCCCATGAAGCCTTGCTCACTAAAGGCTCGAACTCTCAGCTCCTATTGGATGAGGCACACAACAGAATGCACCTCAACCATGACATCAACAGGAGTAGAAATACCTCTGAAATGCTTCCGGGATTTGCTTCCAGCAACTTTGCTTGCCGTGGGTAGACGCAGCTCATCGCTGCTCTCAGGTGCAGTCTCGTGGCACAAGGAAGTAACGTCCGACTTGAAACTGTGGCCATACAATCTCCATCTCACTGGACAAGTTGAGATTACTCTGTGTTCAACCGAACACTGTAAAGGATCCGAAGGAGACCGCAGAGCAATCTGCATCTTCATCCGTTTGCCTGCAGAAGTGAAGAGATTAAAGATTTCTCTTCCATCTTCAATCAAGTCAATGTTTCTGATTTCTCCGCCAGCCCGCCGATAATCAGCAGCTGTACCACCGCCGACAGAGCGAGGAAACGGCCTCCCGTCATCACCCAAGCCTCGAGGAACCGAGTCTGAGTTAAAGGACGGATGAACACACATTCCACCTGCATCCTCATGCGATTCAAGTAAGAGGTTTACGTCTGGGCAGAGATAGAATATTATAGTGTGTTATTCTTTTGTACCAAGGTTTTTGCTTGTACAGTTTACGGACCGCCATGTCCGCTCATTATTAATACTCAGGGTATTAATTATCACGAATTTGATTTGCTGTATTGTGGTCCAACCACATTGGGCTGTTGTGCATTTCTGCCATCGCGGGTGAGACCGGCAAACTGAGTTTATCCATTAAAGAATCGAAGAACAGGAAACGGTTTACAAGCCGTCCACCGCGTCTCTGAGTGATAAACTAACAGCTGCTTTCTCTCCCACGATCGCAAAATCGGCTTTGGGGCCATCACTTAATTCTCTCTCTCTCGTACTAACCACACACACACACACGCGCGCGACCCCTCACAAACATTCTGGCATACATTTTTGGCTAGTAGATAGCTTTTGATAAAGCACAGCTTTGTCCCTAAGCTATCGTACAAGCGGATACATGTGGTAACTGGTAGACGCCATTGACTGGTTTCTCTCCACCCACATTCGCGGTCATATTCCCTGGCCGGAAGTCTCACGTGACTTACTCTCCACGAGAGTTACGTCCGCCATCTTGTGCACGTCCCTCCTTACACAAACACACACACACACACACACACACACTTGCTCTCTCACACACACACACCCTCATGTGTTATAGGATTATTTTGATTTCCATATCTAATCATATCACTGTTTAGATTGAAGTTTATTGACTGCATAGCATTAATTATTAATTGATATTACTGCATAAATAAACTTTGTTTATATTACAAAGATAAGTGTTTTGGTTTGTTTTGCATACACCTGTGTCATGGTGACGGGATGTCAGTGCTCGGATTCAAGCCTTCATTCATTGTTTTTTCCCGAAAATTGATATTCTTCGGAAGTCAATTTTCCTAAGAAAACAATCTAATATTGAGACTGTTATACTATCTGGTTATTAGTCCCTGATTCCAGGGTTGTACCCCGTCAATGTTAATCCTTATTAATATTCTGTTGATTTTTGATAATTGATAATTATCTTTGATGATTGTTGAATTTGAATGATCAGTATGTTAGTGTTAATTTTAATTAATGTTTCATCGATGTTAACAATTAACGATTATCTTTGATATTTGTTGATTTAAAGGATTAGAAAAAGCTAACATCGATTCTCATCAATGTTCTATTGATTTTAATAATTAATAATTATCTTTGATAATTATTAATTATTGCTAATAACCAAACCCGCTCCTAAACGTAGCGCACTACATTTACTGGAGCCCCATATGAGGTTTTAATGAGTTAGATTCAATTAATTAATTTAAATATTAATTAATAACTAAAGAAATTATTATTTATTTCTGATAGTAACACTGATCTAAACAACCAGTAAAGCCCTACAAATACATTTAGCATTAGCCAGCATTTGTAAATTTGATCTTATGTCAGATGATCTGGCATCCAATCGATGCCAGATCATCTGAAATGCATTTAACAATAGTGGCTGGAGTCTCTATTTCCACGTTCCTTGAAATAGAATCACCAATTATTAGGGCTCTTTCAACATGATTGGATGGGTGCATCACTGAGTGGGGAGAATCGATTGGAACCCCTAACAGGAACGGGAGAGTGGTGTTGCTTTGCTGAGCGAGTATGCCGCCGAGACATCACCCAAACGCCCTGCTGCGGGGGCTCTAGAGCTGGAACCAAAGTGTGTGTGTTGCTCGCTGTTCTACCCATATCCGAAACAGTATCTACTGGCTTCTCTTTCTCATTGACCTCTACTAGTGTTTGGATGCGTGTCTCTAACTCATTAAACTTCTCCGTCAGCCAGCCTGACTAATTCCTTACATTTATCACATGTGAATCCCTCAGTGCTGACGGAAGAAGTTATAGTAAACGTGACATGCAATGCAGGAAGAAATAACATGAGCAGATACCATGACTTACCGCAATTGATTGTTGTTGTTGTTGGTTGTTCCTGAGCATTGAGGGTTTGAGATCGATTTGAATCCCTCACACAATTGTTTGTTGTTATGGTTGTTCTTGATAAGTGGTGCTTTGAGATCGATGCAATAATCCATGTAACACAGAGGAGAAAAATGGCTTTAATCACGATAAAAATAGAAAGCGAATGCACACGGAAAATGCAAGCAGTCGAATCACGATAAGAAAATAATGCATGAGGAAACATGATGCACGCGAAAAATGGCAGATATTAAGCATTAAATGCTGAAAACAGATAGATAAGCGATGCTAAAAAAGCTAGCAGGCTACAAACACAGACTCGAGCTAGGCGCCAGCAGCAACAGATAAAATACACACAGATGAAACAGTAGAAAAGCGGAAAAACCCTAAACATGCTGTAAAATGACAAAGGATAAAGCGAAGAATGTATGAGAATAAGAATAAGCAATGCTAATCAGGTTAGCAGGCTACAAACACTCATGCGGCGTGCCGTCAGAAACAGGAACAGGTAGTGGGTATCTTGCTGGTCCCACTTGCATTTTGAAAGATTCAAAGTGAGTCCTGCCTCATGGATTTACCCCAATACTTCTTAAAGATGCTGGAGATGTTGAAGATAACCACATCATCCAAGTAGGCAGCACAGCAATCTTTGCAGTCCTCAAGAACTTTATCCATGAGACGCTGGAACGTAAGCCAAAGGGCATCACTGTAAACTGGTAAAGTTCAAGAGGGGTCCTGAATGCAGTGTACTCCCGGGACTTCCATGTAAGTCAAAGGGCATCACTGTAAACTGGTAGAGTCCAAGGGGGTTCCTGAATGCAGTGTACTCCTGGGACTTCTCTTCAAAGGGCACCTGCCAATATCCCTTGCATAGGTCAAGGTTAGTAATTAATCTGTAAATTATCAGTGTGGGGCATTGGATAGGCATCAAACTGGAAAATATAGGTCAGCTTCCGAAAGGCGGTGTCTCGCATGTTGGTCATACCACTGCTTCTGACCTTGTTGTGACTTTTTTAGATTTTCTTGGGCTTCCTCTCTGTACCTCTCTAGGTGATCTCTCATCTGCAAAACATATTGTGCAATACCTGTCCCTGAGGCTGATGCTGACATTGACGTCTCCCAGCTCTTCCGTAGGAGGTCCAGAGGTCCGTGCACCTGCCATCCATACACCAGCTCAAAAGGTAAAAACCCTGTAGAAGCCTGGGGTACCTCCCTGTAGGCAAACAGAAAGAATGATAACCATTCTGTACCACTGGTGGTGAAGTCAAGTCAAACTTTATTTATAGAGCACATTTACAAACAATATAAGTTGAACCAAAGTGCTGTACAATTAAAAAACTAGTACTTGCATTGGGAATAAAAGAGAATACAGGGAAATAATAATAACTACAATAATAAGAAATAATAGAGAGACACATGTATTTCTACATTATAGAAATATATAGTGAGGAGAGAAAAATAAAATCTAAATAGTATCAAAGGCTAAAGAATAAAAATAAGCCTTTAGGCTAGTTTTAAAAACTATTAACGATGGAGAAGCCCTGATGTAAAAGGGTAGATTATTCCAGAGCTTAGGGGCAGCTACAGAAAAGGCCCGGTCCCCCTTGGACTTGCAACTTGAACGGGGGACAGTTAAAAGAAGTTGGTTGTCTGATCTAAGTGACCTGGGTGCAGAGTAAGGCTGGAGAAGATCACAGATATAATCGGGTGCCAGTCTGTGCTGTGTTTTATTTGCATAGAGCAGAATCTTAAAATCAACTCAAAATTGTATAGGAAGCCAGTGCAATGAGGCAAGTACAGAAGAAATGTGTTCCCTTTTCTTTGTTCTTGATAAAAATCTGGCTGCTGCATTCAGCGTAACAGTGATACAAAATATTATATTGTCAAATATAGAACTCAGTGGAAGCATATAAAGGGAAAACAAAATAGGCCCCAGAATGGATCACTGATCACTGGGTGCAGATGGGCTCTGTCAGACCTGTGAACAACACTAGTTTTTTGGCAGATGGGGCATGTGATGCAATAAGCCTGAATGTCTGTGTACATGGATGGCCAATAAAATCTTTAACTGAACCTCATGTATGTCTTATGAAATGCTAAGTGTCCTGCCCAGGGTATGGTGTGTGCTAAATGCAAGATAATTGGTCAGCAACATGTAGGCACAATCAAATGCTTAACATCAATGTTCTGGACATACAGTACACTATCAACAACAACAAACGAATCATCATAGTGGTTCAGAGCCTTTACATCCCACATGCTTTTTCAAACAAAGGTTTTAAAGATATGTCCTCTGTTTGTAATTTAGCAATGTCCTCTGTGACCTTCCATCCACTGACATCAAGCACTTCTGTGGCAACATCAGAGATATGTGTACCCAGGTGCTTTTCCAAATGTCATTGCCGATGTGTCTTTTTCAGCCCCTTGGTTCCATCCTTACACAGACTATCGTGTAAGTCTGGCAGTGGCTGTAATCCCGCCTTGGCTTGGGCACGTGTTAGCACAGGACACAAAACATTAACCTGATGAAATTCATAGTCCGATATTTTCAATAAGTCACAGAGCACAGGTAAGTTCCTTCCCACAATCAAGTCAGCAGGCAGACCTTCAACCAACCCAACATTCAGTAAATATGACTGATCATGGTTCATTACAGTTGTTTCTGCCATAAAGTAATGCTTCTGATCCCCATGTACACACTGAACAATTGCGGTTTTACCACAGTCCATACTGCTGTCTGGTATATGACATTTTTACCTCTGGGAACAGAAGCTTGTGAGCGGTGAGGGCCTCCACGTACTGGGTGGCAAGTTTTGAGCAGTCAGGCCAGTGTCTGGTTCATGCTCTTTAACCCAGGTGCGGCTGTCATATGGAAGCAGCTGCTCCAGTATGATGGCTTCCCCAGTCTCCTCCTTCGTGTGCTGCTCAGGCCTAATCCAGCGATGGTGTAGCGCCCTCAACCGGTTGTAGGTCTCTGTTGGCGTTTTTCCTGCTGGCACAGCGGGTCCCCACAATAGACAGAAGATCGGGCCCAACAGTGTCAACAATCTGCTTCAGGAAACGCGGAGGATTAACATCCTGAGGACAGAGTGTGGGCTTTAAATGTTCAACAGTTTCTTTACAGGTCTGGAGAGAGATAGGTTCAAACTCACTCCATGAAGTAGAACAATTTAGAGTGTCAGACAGGTCATAAACAGAAGGCGAGATCTGTGATCTCATAACAGTAATCTTATCGACAAAAAAACTTTAGAAAACTGTGAAAGTTTAAAAGTTCTCTCATTGAAAGAGGGAGCAGGAGCCGGATAAACAATTTAAGGTTAGTCTTTATTTCCCATATTTTCTCAGTCTTACACACACACTACTGGCTTTTCAGCCGAACATTCAAAACATACACATTCCACTTGTGTGCCACTCTCTCCCCTCCAGCAATCTGGACTGCTCTTTTATCCCTCTCAGCTTTCACTGCAAACACAAACAGCTCTTAGAGATCATTTCCCACAGGTGTCAATCCTAACCGTTTTTCTTCTTGCGGCCTCACTCTCTAGAGATGTCGCTCAGCCATGCCCCCATCACCACAAACAGTGTCACAGGGAGAAAATACGGGAAATACATTTACAGAAGGATTAAGATCAGAATTTATAGTGGAAAAAGAATTTTAGGTCTATGACAATTATTTATAATGATTTCTGAGAAATATTTAGACTTTGCAGCCTTACCGGCTCTCTGGAAAGCAAACAGTGAGTCCCTAAAGATTTCGTAGGACACCTGTAGTTTGTCTTTTTTCCATTTGCATTCTGCTCTTCTGCAAATCTGTCTAAGTGAGCGGGTTGTGTCATTGAACCAGGGCTCCTGTTTAGATTTGGTATGTTTAGCCTTAAGTGGAGCAATTGAGTTTAAAATATTCAAACAAGTAGAGTTAAACAAATTGAGATGATAGAGAAGATTCCAAAGCCAAGGGTTTACAAGCCTCTTTGTATGCTGTGGAAAAGTCTTCGCAAGAATGAGAGGAAAAAATATGGTTCCAATGAACCAGAGATGGTGGTTTATCAGGTAGATCAGGAAGGGACGTGGTGAACAACACAGGTTTATGGTCTGAAAAGTTTGTTTAACAAATTTCAATATCACTAACAGATATGCCATGTGATAAAACCTAGTCTAAAATATTACCCTGTATGTATGTGGGGCCTTTCACCCACTGAACGAAGTTGAAAAAGTCAATAAGATTTAAAAGCTCCTTAGATAAAGGATTAGAAGCACAACACATGTGAATTTTAAAATCACCCAACATTAAAATACTGTCATAATTTGTGGCAATTCCCCCCACGAAGTCTGCAAATTCAATAATAATGTCCTTATTTGGTTGTGGTGGTAAACACACCACTGTGAACAACACTGTGTTAACCAAACCCATTTGGTACAATTGTACTTCAAAGCTGCAGTAGGCATCAATTGGTAGAGTGCGGCAGTGAAATATATTTTTTAAAATAGCCACTAGCCCTTCACCGCATCCAATAGTCCAGGGGGAGTTAAAAAATTTGTAGTCTCCCGCTTTTAGCCAAGTCTCAGTCACGAATGAAAGGTCCAAACTGCGTGCAGTGAAAAAATCATTCAATATAAAATACTTATTTACCAGCAACCATGCATTGATCAGTGCCATCCTGGACAGCAATGAATCACTGACTAGCTTTGTTACTCGACTCAGGTGGGCGAAAATTTTGGTGATTCACTCCACCTTGACGAATCCGGGGAGATATACACCGAGGGGGCTCAACAGGAGAGCCAGGGGAGATGGGTCGAATCCACTGATGAGGCACCTCCAGCGAGCACCAGACAACACGGCGGACACAATCCAGATTGAGTGCCGGGAAGATCAAGAAAGGCTGCAATGCGGACCATGAGACCAAGCCGGATTTCAATCTGACAGCAGGGCCTCCCTGCTTACCGCGTTTCCTACGGCGTTTCCTCTGAGGAACATCAAAAGGCTGCCAGCACAGGTAATCAGGAATGTTTGTGGGGAAGGGGGGAGGACAAAGGCGTGGTCCTCCCAAATCAGACCTAGATAGTTCAGCAAATGTGCTTCAGATGTCAAGCAGTATTTGACAGTCATAAACCAGCAGTGTAGCTATTCTTGATTAAGAAAGACATAAGAAGTACTAACATCAGAGAGGAGGGTAGATGGCACGCCACACACACCGGCGCCATCTTAGAAACAGTGTACCCACAACCCTCACTATAAGCTGAGGAGAATGTGAAACAGTGGAATGAGTATGTGTGTGTGTTATGGGGAGTTGTTGCCATGGCATGAGACAGAGCCCTGTGTCACACAGGCATTCTCTATATACTTGTGTTAAGTGCATTTGTTTAAAATCACTGCGTAATGCACACACATACAGTATAATGGCTGTTGTTATAGATGTTGTCAATTTGAACAGTACTGAATGTATCTTATTGCATGTATTTCTACTTGTGTTTTACATTTGTGTAACGTATGCTGGAACTGGCAATGATGAAGATGATGATGAGATGAAGAACCCAAGTGCAGTTTATTAAATAAATGTGAAATCCAAAACCCTAACTACAAAACAGAACATGGACTGGACTGGACTGGACTGGACTGGACTAGACTAGACTAGACTAGACTAGACTAGACTAGACTAGACTAGACTAGACTAGACTAGACTTTGCACATACCCTTTCACATTCAATACTAGACAATGCAAACATGAGGGCTTAAATACAAGACATGGGAGAACATAAACCAATGAACAAACAGAACTCATAACAAGCTAATTAAACAATAAACCAATGAAAACATGACACATGAACATGGAGGGAAAACAGAAATCACATGACAAGGGAAACAGGAACACATGACATGAAACAGGAACTAGAATTTCAAAATAAAAGACATGCATCAACAGAATACACATGACAATTTGCTCAAAACCCTTAATGTTACTAATTAAACGTGACAACATTTAAAAGCTCCTATAATATAAAAATAAAACATCTCATCCAACAAAATCCATCTACAGTCTGACCCATTATTAGATACATTAATACTTGCCAACTACAGCACAGCTGATAATTACTATTAACAATTGCACATAAATAACGCTTTTGTGGAGACACCACCACATTTTTGGTATTCAAAGGCATTTTGATACAAAGACAAACGGTGCACTGCAAGTCACAGCAATAGTATTAATATGATTAATATTTGGCAAATAAAAACACATAAGATCATTAAAGTTGTTTATTAAAAAAGAGATGTAAGGGAACTCACGTTAGATTAAATGCAAAGGCAAAAATTGCAGCAATATGAAAAACATTATGAAGACAATCCACGTAAGATCAGAGAGTTTTTTTAAGGGGATGCAAGGCACTGATGCAGTAATTTAATTTACATGTAAAGAGAACCCATATGTGGAAAAAAAAAACAAAATTTTTAAGGCTTTTGATGCAAATGAAATGCAAGTCTTTACTGCTGGATCAGGATTTCTTCCTCGAGTTCCTTCAGCATTTCACATCAGTGGTCAAAACAGCTTTCTGTGCTTTAGCGCCATCTGTTACGCTGGTTTTGGTAACTGCAGCAGCTCCTGACGTGATCCAAAGCTCATAAAAAACGTCCCTTTGTTGGCGCTCGATTAGGCGAGAATGTTTGCTCCAGGTGAGAATATCTCGTTAGTAACGAATTGTTCAATTCAAAATGTTAATCACTGCATTTGGTGTGCAAAGGCCTTTAGAAGGCATTTCTCTGAAACTGCTTTCCATGAAGACAGCTTTGTAGCTGCTCTCACAACAGCAAAACGGGTGAATGAGCTGCAAGTATTATCAGTACACCCTTCATGTATGCTGTTTTCTCCTGATGGGTTGAAAGTGTGTCTTAGACCAAACCTGGCATTTGTGCCAAAAGTAGCTGACCCTTCGGGTTCGTGTCAGTCAGTGGACTTGTTGGCTTTTCACCCGCTGCCTCACTCCTCCTCTGAGGAGTCTTCACTGTTTATGCCCTGTAAGAGCATTGCACTTGTATGTGCAAAGGACTAGGGATCAGTGTACGAGCAGCCAGCTCTTTGGTTCTTGTTCTAGCTCTCACAACGGTAAACCCATTTTTTGTCAACGCTTGTCCCATTGGACAAGTGGATGCGATTGTGCTATGTTATAATAGCATGGATTCTCCAAGGGGTCTACGTGCCCATTCCACAAGGGGTATGGCTAGGTCTTGGGTGCTGTTCAAGAGTATTTCAGTTCAGGAGATTTGTACTGCGAGCCTTTTGTCAGCATACAGTATCTGCAATATGGAAGTTGTCTATTTACTAGGGATGTGCCCGAATCCGAATACCTTATTCAGAAAGGCACGAATAATGACTTCAAAACGAATAACAGATTCATCCAAATAATATAAATAATATTCGTTTGACTGATTATCCAAGAGGCACAAGGACAAAGTGACATTTTAAATAAACATATACAAAATTACAAATAATTTATGAATCTGTGCAGCCAATATTTATAAAGTGTAAACCTTATGAATAAAAATGTGCACGGTGTGATTTCAGATCAGATGGGTGCGGTCTTAATTCCATTTGCGGTCTCTGTTAATTGTGCGTGTCTGGAGCTTATCAAGTGTATCATTAACTAAGATACGACATCATATACACTTTCCACTTCTTGAAATGTCTATGTTAATGTATCACACAATTCACACGTGATTCCCATGTATTCATTTATAGCCTAAACCTGAGCACGATGTTAAATTCCTGACCTGAAATGATGATTTCACATTGGAGCCCATCTATCCGTCTTTTAAAGTTGACCACATTTATATCCACATCAGCGATTAAGGTTATTAACTGGTTAAGGCTTTATTTCGAAAAAATTGTAAAATGCTCCATAAAGGTTTAAATGCTCCATAGAGTATTCATCTATTAGGAATATTCCTCCTTACGTAAAACGAAGAAACTGAAACATGCTCTGTCTTTTTTTTTTCTTCTTCTTCTTCATTAAACTGTGCTACTCTCTGGTAAGGCACAATATGAATTTAACATTATTATTATTATTATTATTTAACTAAATAATGGTGCCTTATCTTTAAATATCCTGATAGAATTATGGGACTTTCACCTGTTTGTAGGCTATATTGATTTTATTTTAATTTCTTTTAATGTTTGAATTTGTATTTATTATTCACAGCAAAATGTGTGCTTGACATTTCACATTTTGCTTGACACATCATGCCTCCAGAATAATGTTGTTATACATGCACAGACAAACGAAAATTCTGTTTCATGCAGATATTAATATCTGAAATACCAACATTTTGAAACATTTAAAAATGGGCATTTCATTTAGTTTTGATGCACTTCCAGTTTAAGCCCTGCCCACACCCGGTTCTTTTCGAATACAGAGACTGATACAGATAAATTTGTCATATGAACAGATACAGATACAAATACAGATAATGGCTTCGCTGCACACCCCTACTCTATACCTTAGTGAGATACCAAACGAATGTTAGAAAGAGAACTTAAGGTTGCTCACGTAACCCCGGTTCTCTGATAACAATGAAGTGAGGTATGTCACATCACTGCCCTCCTTGCAGTTCAAACAGAGAAGAAATATGCGGAGAATGAGGCAGCCGCAGGTAGCTGTGGTTTATATAAGGGAGGTGGGACTCCCCAATCGCTGCAGTGATTGGTCTGTCAAATTTTGTTCTCAACGGGGGCGTTCAAAGGATGCCAGGGGGTTGCTGAGAGCAAATCAGTAGAGAGGGGGGCTTTAGGTCACAAATGGGGGGCATTTATCAGTCATATTAATCAAATATCAAGTTCCTTGTTGCATAAAACGTTTATCTAGACTGGGAATATACCAGTTTTCCATTACACGGTTTGGTATGCATTTGTACCGTGGTTCATCTGAAATCTAGCGACACATCTGAAGTATGGCTCTGTAGATGGATATGCTCTGTATTGCTCTGTAGATGGAAATGCTCTGCCTGTGTCTTCCATGGGTCAATGTTCTACTGAGAGTAGATGTCCAGTCAACTGTTAGTATGTTAATCAATTGATGGCATCATAGTTTTGAAAATGTTGGTGTGTACAGTAAAGCACGGAGAGCGAAAAACATATGCCCTCGGAAATTGCAAAAACAGTACAGAAATTGACAAAAATGCCCATGAAAAAAAGAGGGAAAAAATGTCCCTGCAACGAGGTCCTGCTTTTTTTAAACAACATCTGATATACAAATACATACATCGCAATCTTTATTTCAATTTTCACTGAAAATTATTGTAGCGTGTCGTCCGCTGTGCAGATGTTGTTAAGCCTAGTGACGGATCATCGCAGCATCAATGCGTTGTCGCAAACAAACGAACACTCAGTTTCTGGGCGCCTAAACACTAGAGTAAATGCTGCGTCAGAGAATACTGCAAATGCGTTGATTTCAAAGAAAATGCAAGGGTTTCCAAAAGTGATGCTCCGTCACGTGACCAAAAGTTGAAAACATTTCGCAACGCCTCTGGTGTAGGCATCCCTTTATCAATGGGAATCTTGTTGAGGTGGGACTAATTGCGCTGTGAAATAGAAAAAAAACTTGCCAGACAAACTCATCCAAAAATTCATCCAAAAAATGTAGAGAGCCACTGCCTTAGTGAGATACCTCACTTAATGTTGTCAGAGAACCAGGGTTACATGAGCAACCCTAAGTTACAATCCTTGGATAACATGGCCATGCTATCTTGAGAGCCTCCAAGCATGCCAGCTGGTGACACCAGCACAGCTCACTTCATCTGCCCTGCAACCTGATACATCCTTGGATATGCCATTTACTGTTCTCTACAATTTTGTCATCAAGGAGCTCTAAAATGTTTGTTATAGGCTACTAGTCAGTTGTGACTTGTGAAGACAGCCTTAGCCTACTATAAAGATAGCCTAAACAAATGAAGATTTAATGTATTATCAAATTAGGAAAGACTGTGTGCTTGTGCACTCAAAAAATAATTGTAAGATTTACACATTTCAGTTTCATTAACAAAATTCCATCAAATTAAATTGAGTTATCTTTAGTAAAATAAAACAACTAAATTTTTAATTTAAGTTTTAAAAAAATAATTTTGTTAAACATAATTAAATTTGATGGAATTTTATGAAATTGAAATGCCTGTATCTTTAAAACAGGCTAAACATTTTTTTTTAAATGTTCAGTAGGCTATGTTGCTTTTACAAAGTCTGAGCATTTTACCTATTGTAGTTTAAGAGTAGGCAGAACTGAGTAATGACAAGAAATGATAGAAAAAAGTGACAAATTATTGTATAGTTGTATAGTTTGTGGAAGCCTTTGAGGAAGCCTTTGAGGAAGCCTATAGGAAATGTACAGTGAGGAAAGCAGGGTTAGATGTGTCACTTTTTACTTAAAAGGGGGAAATTAACCCCAAAATGAAAAATCTGTCAATTATACACCCTTATGTTTTTCTTTTTTTTTTTTTAAACCGTATGATATTCCTCTGTCTGTGAAAAACAAAATGAGATGTTAGCCGCAGTCACCTTTCACTTTCATTGCATGTTTTTTTCCATACTATAACAGTAAATTATATATATTAATCTCAAGTTAATCTAAATTAATTAAACCATTGAAATTCCAAATAAAATGTTTAATTAAAAATTAAGACATAAGAACATTTTAATAGAATTAGAAAAATGTGTATCAGCATAATTTATTGTGAAATTCGCTATATTTAAGGGTCACATTAGGCTACTTAAAATGACATCGTGGATCACTGCTTCACTGGGGGAATGGACACTTGACCACCTGTTGGTGCGGGAGTGGCTACAACCTCGTGCTTGGGTACAGCCTCATGCTTGGGTATGGAATTGAACGCTGGATTCGAAGCATATGCCAACAGACACATGAGGAGGAGTAACAGAAATGCAGTTTACAGAGAGATAAGTGCAAACAACATGGGTGATAGTTCTGATGGTATTGAATGGGCAGATGAAGAAGAGTTAGGATATCAAGAAGTGAGATATAATATGATGCGCAAAGGATCAAACAGCTCATTACCACTAATGAACAGCAATGATACACTAAGATTACAGAAAAAGACCAGGGCCGAATCAGGCATCTCAAGTGAACAGAAGAAGAATGAGAAGGAGTGCAAAGTCTTACTAGAGTTTGAGGAAAAATCAGGATGACATCTGCATCCGTTAAGACTGTCGTAGGCCATAGTAAAATAGTTTTGGAGCAGTAAAAAGTGCCAGGTGTTTGAGAGGTGGCAGAGTGATCATGGTAATGAATACACAAAAACAACAAGACAAAATTATGAAATGTAAAACAATAAATGGAGGCAAGTTAACAGTGAAAGAGATAGGAAAAAGTGAAGGAAATAGAGGAGTAATTTTAAGTGTTCCAACATCAGTTTCAAATGAAGAAATCAAAGCAAACTTAAAAGGGGGGATAGTACTAGATGCTAAACAACTCATATCACATATATAAGAAACAGGACAGTCTCAGTGTAATGATACATTTTCGAGATCCAATACCTAATCGGGTCTTACTTGGTATGATGTGCTATCAAGTAAGGGAATACATACCACCACCATTAAGATGCTACAAATGCCAAAGAATAGGGCATGTAGCAGCAATCTGTAGAGGGAAACAAAGATGTGTAAAATGCAGAGATGAGCATGAATACGAACAATGTAAGACAATGACTAGGACATGTTGTAATTGCGGTGGAGAACACAGTGCAGCATACAGAGGATGTTTTTGTACAAAAACAAGCATAAGAAATGCAAAAATACAAGACAGTAAACAAAACTACATACGCAGAAGCTGTGAAAGCATGACAGGACATTTTACAGCGGAACCCGCAACTGAGATGTCAGCAGCAAAATGAAATGAATGAAACAAAATAACATGGTAGAAGAACCCTTGAGAGAATCATATACAGGTATAGCAAAAGAACATAACATCAAAGAACAGACAAAATGTTCACATAAATGTGTTGTACCTGAAAATACACTGGAAGTTGACAAGTCTAAATTTGTGGCATTTATAGTTAAGGTTGTTAACTTTACTGCTAACCAGAAGAGATGATCAGATCAGACCATAGTTGAAACTGTGGCTGAATTTCTGAATATTAAGGATATGTCAGAAGAAAGCATTCATAACTTACTGATTCATTCTGCTAATGAGGAAGTATCTCTGATGTCTAAATAGTATAATGGTGCTAAACGTCTTACAGTGGAATATTAGAAGTATCTTTGCAAACGGAAAAGAACTTAAAAAGGACATTAATGATGTAATTAGCAAGCCAGATATAATATGTCTACAAGAAACATGGTTGCAACCAATATATGATTTAATAATTAATGGATATAGTGCTGTCAGAAAGGATAGAAGTCAAGGAAGAGGAGGAGGAGTGATTACATTTATCAGAAATAATTTGATTTATAGAGAAGAAAGAGTATCCAAGGAAACAGAGTGCATTGCTGTGGAGATGTATAGGGAAGAAGGAAGTATTATGTATATAATCCATGTAAGTCTTTATCAATGAATTTTTTTGAGAAAATCAATAAATCTAAAGGGATGGAAATATGGTGTGGGGATTTTAATGCACACAACACACTATGGGGTAGCATAAACACTGACACAAATGGGGAAGTATTTGAGGACTTCATGGAAGATTGAACATTGGTATGTCTGAATGATGGAACTTGCACAAGAATAAATATAATGACAGGTAAAATTTCAAGTCTAGATCTAACACTAGTGTCTGCCTCCCTAGCAAACAGAAGTGAATGGAGTACACTAGAAAATCCCATGGGTAGTGATCACTTCCCAGTGTGTTGCACAAAAGATGTAAGGGTATTACAATATAAGCAAATATATGTGGGGAAAATGGTGCTTTAATAAAGCAAACTGGCAGTTATTTAAATCATTATGTGTAACAAATAGTAATATCATCAATGAAAATGGATCTATAGATGAACAGGCTGAAAGTATGGTAGCATGTATATATAATGCTGCTGAAAATAGCATCCACAGAAGCACAGGCAAAAGAAAAAGGAAAATAGTACCATGATGGTCTGAAGAGTGTACTAAGGCAATCCGAGTGATAAATCATGCATTTAAAACACTAAAGAAAAATCTTAGTTTAGAAAATGTATTGGAATATCAGAAATTAAAAGCAAGAACAATTAAAACAGCTAAAAGAGAATATTGGAGAAAATTTTGTTTAATCATTGGGAAAGAGACCAATATAAGCAAAGTAAATGCTAAATGCTAAAGAGAATGTGTGGTAAATGAAAGTGTATGCCTATACCAGTAATGACAGAAAATGTATCTGTATGCAAATGCTGATTTAACTGGAAAGACATTTGCTGAAGTATACACAATGAATAAGGACAGTGAATATTGTAATAAAAGAGAAGAAATATTAAAAAGCTATCCAGATGATAATATGCCAAGAAAACCATCCGAGGACACATTAGATGTTGATTTTAGTTTGGATGAACTAAACCTGGCAATTAATGGATGCAAATATACAGCACCAGGAGAAGACCAAACACACTGTGTAATAATTTATTTATTTATTTTTGGTCCTGGGTAGTAAGTGTTATTTCTAATTATATTCAAAGAAACATGAGTCTACAAGAGCACATATGGACAATAGTGTCAATCTAGCAATCCTTGGCAGAGTCAGCATAGCTACGCAACTGGACTAATATGTTGTTTTTTCTGACTTTATGTGAACGAAAAGACACAAATTTGGCCGTTTTCTCATTGGAAATAGGTAAATTTCAAAATATCACTGTCCTGGTCACAAAAGCAAAGTTTGTGGGGAATAATAGCCATTTTCTATTACTTTTGAGGCATAAGCAATTAAGAAATAACACCTACTACCCAGGAAGAAAAATTGTGTTACATAGTGATATCAGTGGCGCCACCTGGTGGAAAATGTTTTTTTTCTTTTTAAATAAACATTTTTAAAGTAATTTTTTTAACTTATTTTAAGTATGTGTGTGTTTAAAATGCAAAACAACATGTAATATATAAAACATAAATCATTATGTGGGGGAAAATTAGCTTTTTATCCCTTCTCTCATCAAGATTCACGACCACCACCGACTTCGCATGCTTGGGATGCTTTTTCCAGCACCCCTCGGTGGAGCAGTGCCAGCCAATGCTGACACAAGATATTCAAATGTGCAATAGAGATTTAGCCAATCAGCGGCCTCAATATTATGATCTGAGGGGCGCTGAGAGAAGCGCCCCAAGCATGCTCAGTCGGAACTCTTGACATAGTCACGTTCCCTCTCACCATCGTCTCATTGGATGACTGACAGTCTCTGCCAATATATTGTAATACTATAGCAATGATGAACGTGGACACAGGAGCAGGATCTCAGCTGCCCAGTCTGCACCCAAATTCAATAAGATCTCTTCAGCAAAATCCATTTGAGAGGAGAACATTGGTGGAGAAACTACGAGTAAAAGAGCTTGGCTCAGATCAACCTGACATCAACATCAAACAACAGGCTAGCGAAAAGAGCAAAATGTACACACGATACTTCTGTACCTGGTACAACAGAAAGGCTTGGCTAGCTGGATGTAGTCATGTAAATGCCTTATTTTGCTTTCCATGTCTACTTTTTAAAATGACGGGGACAGATGGAACATGAACTGTTTTAGGATTAAGGGACCTAAAACATTTATCAGAGAGGACAAAGAAACATGAGTCTACAAGAGCACATATGGACAATAGTGTCAATCTAGCAATCCTTGGCAGAGTCAACATAGCTACACAAATGGACGAAGGTCACAGAATTGGGGTAAGAATGCACAATGAAGAGGTGGATAAGAATAGGCACATTTTATCAAGTGTTCCTGACTTCAATAATAGGGTCATTGAGAAGTTTGCCACACGACAGAGGGGAAAAATTCCTGTGCAAATAAGATGTCTGTCACACACACACACACACACACACACACACACACATGTTGGTGCATATCATTATGAGGACTCTCCATAGACATAATGATTTTTATACTGTACGAACTATAGATTCTATCCCCTAACCCTAACCCTACCCCTAAACCTAACCCTCACATAAAAACTTTCTGCATTTTTAAATTTTCAGTAAAACATCATTTAGTACTTTTTTTAAGCGATTTGAATTATGGGGACACTAGAAATGTCCTCATAAACCACATTTATAGCATAATACCCTTGTAATTACCAGTTTTTAACCTAAAAAGTCCTTGTAAACCACTTAAACCTGCCCACACACACATACACACACATTTTTGTAAAATTGTAATTTGTTTAATATTGGCATTAAATAATATAAAGAAGAATTTAGAAAAAGAGAATTCAGTGTAAAATGCTATTTATGTCTGGACTTGGATTTATTTATAAATCCATCTGCCTCCATAACAAAAATAAAAATAAAAAATAAAAATATGTTTTTTTTCCACATGTGCATTGGCTCAGAGACCCACCTGAAAATTTGAACACCAGCCGCCACTGCCAAATGTGCTATATCATGTTCAAAAATATGCCAACAGAAATACTTAAAAGTATACTAAAGTATACTATTTAATAGAATATGGAAAGAAGGTAAGATACCAGCAAACTGGAAAAAGGCACTTATGCTTCCATTTGCAAAGCCTGGAAAAGATCCAAATAGTCCCAAAATTTACAGACTGATAACCCTAACATCCCATTTGTGTAGGTTGATGGAAAAAAAACGATAGTATATAAAATATCATTTTATCTAGAATATAATAGAAAGATTAGACAATATCAGTGTGGCTTTAGGAAAGGAAGGTCTATATTGGATGCACTAACAGAATTTAGTAATGAAACAGAAAAAGAATTTATCCTAAAGGAAAATGTATAACAGTGTATTTTGATAATGAAAAGGCATATGACAGTGTGGAAAGAAGGATTATCAATCAAGCTACAGAAAATGGGGATACAAGGGAGGATGTACAACTGGATGCTGCAGTTTTTAACTAATATATACTAATCTATAGATAATAATAGAACATATAATATAGAGTGTGGGGTACCACAGGGAAGTGTGATTAGTCCAATATTATTACAGTTTTTAAGTATTTGGGATTATGGTTTGACAACAAGTATGCATGGAGAACACAAATATGATAGAGAATAAAGGTAAGAAAGTTATAAATTTGATGAGGGCCATATCAGGTTCTGGATGGGGTGCAGATAAAAAAATCACTGATATATACAGAGGTATGTTAAGACCCATTACTGAATATGGATGTCTAATATATAGAGTAGCGGCAAAATCAAACCTCAGTAAACTGGATACAATACAGACTAAGGCCTTGAGATTATGTACTGGGGCACTTCATCATACCCCAAATAATACTTTACTGGAAGCAACAGAAGAACTTCCATTAGACTTAAGAAGAAGCAAACTATCTGTAGCATATTGGAGTAGACTTAAGAGCAGTAAGCAAGAACATCAAACTATGAAAGTACTGGAAGATTGCTGGGAATATCAGAGGAATCAGGGCAGAGGTTTTGGGTGGGCAGTCAACAAAGAAGCAGTTAAAAATGGCTTATCACGAGGATCTCTGTCACCGGAAGTTGCCAGCTCTCATTGACCATGAATGAGATGAGGATGCTTTGTCGCTGGAAGTCGCTGCATGCGTGTTTGGCGCTTTAGGCATGGGATCTGAACACGCAGCAGCCTGAGCCCACCATTGTTGGAACTCAAAACAAACATAAGAAAAATGTAGAAAGATCGCCCATGTTGGTTGCAAAAAAAAAAAAAAAAAAACAACAACAACAACAACAAAAAAAAGAAGAACAGTAGGTGGCGGTATGTGCCTAAGTTGCGAATACGCCAAAACCACAAAGAAGAAGTGCTTCACTGGCGCTCCATTCTTGCCATTTTGAGTCCAGAGTGAAGCACTTTTACAGCCCAGGGATAAAAGCTGTGCATCACGAGCACTGAGGCCAAAGATCAGACACAACTGCTGCATCAGTAAGTAGCGCTCCGATGAATGTGACAGTCGCATGACGCTGAGCTGTTAATTTAACGGCGCAGTTGTTGCTTTTTACAGCTCATGTTGGAGTGTGTGTAATGTGTGTGTGCATGTGTCTCCTGTTGTCAGTAATGTCCTGCCACTTTCTCACGTTGCGTCTACACGGTTATTATGGACACCATGTTCTCAAGCACACCTCTTGCACAACTTCAGTTCAACTTCAGACTCGCGCACTGATTTAGTGAGTTTCAGTGTGCACGTGTTGGTTAGGCTATCTGTCACCAGGTTTCTGTCTCTAAACGTCTGTCAGCTCGTCAGTAGGACAGGAACGCAGCGTGTTTGAGATTGTTTTTGTTTTTTAACCCGTTCATCATCATTGTGTTTTCCTGTCGATTTTTGCCGTCAAATTGTTACTTTTTGCTTTGAAAAAAGAAAGAGCCCCCCCCCCCCCTTGCTTCACACACACACACACACACACACACACACACACACACACACACACAAGAGAGAATATTTCACTATCATCTTGTATAATTGGCTTTAACTGATTGAAAAAAATGGTCAAAAGCATAAAACGCCTTTATTTGTCTCTTTGCTGTTCTTATGACCAAATATTGCCTAATAATTGCAGGTGTTTACATGTGACTCCACGTGTCTTTGTTTTGATTCAGTGTAATCCTCTTCCCTTTAGCTGTATGTAAAAAAAATGTAGAAGTACTATGAGGAAAAATGTCTTCCAAGCTGAAAGTGGAAATGCAAGTACTTCATATTATTCATAGATAATATTTATTATAATAATTATTGGAAAAGGCATAGGTAGTGTTCAGATATCATTGAAATATTTACTTTGTGTAAACATAGTTATGGCAGTGATATGAGTATAATACAGCAGACTCAATTTCACATAAATGTTAAAAGCATATTTCAAAGTACAAACATGCATTGATAAAAACCAACCAACCAAGCTTTAGTGTCAGAAACAACCGAAATGGTCATGAAAAAAGAAATCGCTTGCTTAAAGCTGCACTACGGAACTTTGTGCCTTCTAGCAACATCTGTGGTTGAAACTTAAATTGTAAGCAGTTTGCGGAAGAACACTTTATGCAAGTTGTGTTTTGGCATTGCTCTTTATCTTTTCATGTTGATATTATGTTATTCTATTAAACATTTAAAACCGAAAAATTGCTTGATTTGATAAAGATGAAATAATTAATTTGACACTTATAGTGCTTTTCAGACACTACATTCAATGCACTTTCACATGGAGAATGGGGACTCTCCTCAACCTCCAACAGTTACCAGTAGGGATGGGTGATATGTAGGGTTGGGAACCGAGAACAAGTTCTTGTTCAGAACTGGTTCCATTCTTTAAAAAAATACCAGAATCGTATGATCTTCATGACTTTCGGTTCCGTTAACGGTTCTCCAGCGTGAAATTTTCCACCGATGTGGCTGGAAAACCGTCCTCAAATACTCTGATAGTGTTTCCAGCAGCGCATCTCTGCAGCAGTGCTGACCTCTATTGATTCTACAGCATAAAAACACACAGTTCTACCAGTGTATTTAATTCCCAATCGAACGAGTCTCGAGCCGGCTCTTTTTACAGCATGAAACTTATGCACTTCTGGTACAGTTTGATTCCCGAAATAATTATTCAAATGAGCTGGTTCTTTTGAATCAACAGCGCAAAACATATGGTGCTTCCGGTATAGTCCGATCCCGAAAGAACCATTCTAATGCGCCGGTTCTTTTGAATCTACAGCGCGAAACATACAACGCTTCCAGTATACAAATAATCTTATACTGATGTGCAAGATATGAATGTCCAACTCGAAATTAAATAAGAACTGTTGAAGTCTCTCAAGCCTGAAGTACAACAATAGGCTACAAAACACAGTCTAAACTGTCTCTGGAACTTTTTCTATTTATTTAATGATGACCTATTAGATCAAGCAGTGCAGTTACTGACTGATTGTTCACATGACAGTGTATAATTAAAGATACACAAGTTTTGTTGTAATAAGTGGAATTTTATAAAATAATAAATTAATGAAATATGCCATCACATTTTGTGTTAGTTTAGATTTCTTTATTTAAAATAGAGTAAGGATCTATTATTGGATTGTATTTATGTCTCTAAAAAGTCTGCAAACACAGCTTTTACAAGAACTGTATTAAATTTATTTCTGATTTGTTATTTCTGCTCTGTACAAATCTGAAATGATCTCATTATTTGGTAACAGACAGCAGAGGGTAGTAAATGCAATACGAATTGCATTTCTCATTTCTAAATAATAATTTTTTTTAAAAGTACTAAAAGAATTAGTGGAATCGTTACTGGAACCGCTAAGGAACCGGAATCATTAAGTTGTTAATGATTTTTTAAGTAATAAAATTACTTACGATTCCCAACCCTAGCGATATGACCAAAATCTTATCACGATATCACTAATTTTATATATTACGATAACGATTAAATCACGATATAGTTAAATTTGTCAAATAAATAAATTGGTTTATATATTAAATAACCATATTGTAATGCCTATTTTTGAAAAATCCAATCATTTAATTAAATACTTTATAAATGTAAACTACTTCCTCTTATATAATTTTCTCTTTATTTGGAACTTGAAAAACATAGAGTAAAAAAAAAAACATTGGTTATTATCAAAAAGTGGTAATCAACCTTACCACAATCCTAAATTTCACATTTCAGTCAGATGTTGTTGACTAGTATTGTTATTATAGAACACTTCATTAGGTTCTTAATGGTTTAAGTCATCTCTGTAGACAATATTTGAAAATCAGAAAGCAAAGCTGGTTTATTTTCTAATATCTAACATCATTCAACTGAATTTTATTAAAGGTGATGAAGTGTAGTTTAAAAAATCTGCATGACAGATGACACAATTGTTGGCGCATGACACGTTTTAGCTGTTTTCCTTGTCAGTGTTGGTTAGAATGTCGGGCCCTTTCGCCTTTTGTGATGTTTGACTTCCTCCACACAGTTGTCCAGCATCTGCAAAGAGCATCAAAAACTAGCACATGTGCCATAACATGCAATATTTTCACAAAGTTTAGCAGGAAAATAAATTAACAGGGCAAATTATGGTTACTCCAGGGATGCTTGTGCATCAGCATTAGACGCTGTAAATGTCCCACCCCTTACTGAAACAGAAAATATGATTGGTTAGTAAATATCCACTCGTGCCTGAAATGAACGTTCTGATTGGTGGATCAGCTTAGTCGGACTGTCTGTCTTGCCTGTGCCATCAGTTGCGCTCCCGCCTCTCGCTGCTCCATGTGCGTTTAGAGAGAATCTCTGTACACTTTTTAAATAATACTAATAAAAAAAAAACTAAAAAAAAAACACAATCCTCTCAACGGTGCTGCAGCATCGTGTTATTAGATTGAAAAAGGGTCAAAAGCCTACTCGTTGTTCTGGCGGCCATACATGTCATCATTTATTTTAGGTGGGCATATGCAAAATCCTAAGAAAGATAGGCGGGCATACGACGTATACCTGCGTATGCCCTAGACTACACTACTGGCTTTAAGGTAATTAAAACTCAAAACTCAGTAGAATTAAAATGGATCACTCTAGTTTTGAAATTTGTGCTGCAATAGGGAGAAACCAGTAGTAGCCCATTATCTGCGGAGTCCAAACTGGATGCCTGCTGACAGCGTGCGCAGAAATCACGTGAAACATAGCTACGTGTGTCTGATGAGAAGCATATTCAGTTAATGTCATAATGTCATTGAACTTTTCTGAAATTTAGCTTGGGCGGCTGCCGAAAAATGGTCAGTACCTGAAAAACCCTGTTTCTTCAGTTCTCTCAGTCTCACATAATGCCGCTTCGCCTTCCTCCTCCATTTCTCCGACAGAATGTGTACCGTGTACGTGTTACGTGAATAGAATGAAGTGCACATTTCTTGCACGCTGTGGCAGTTTTGCGACAGACGCATATGATGTTTAAAGTGCTCACGCGTTTCATTCTCTCTCCTCAACACTTTCCTATAACTTTTAACTGTCTTGTCTACTGATAAAATGGCAAATATCAATAAAACTAATATCATATACTGTCTGCAAATATGTGGACACCTCATTTAAATGGATGTAATTCACAAACCTCACAAAACATGAGCAAATTTAGCGTCCTGTGGAGCGCTCGCTCGTCTATCGTCCTCTGAAGCACATATTCTATCAGTATCTTGGCAACAGTTACCTGTAACTTTTAACTGTCTTGTCTAATGATATGAAGACAAATATCAATAAAACTTCTATTAAATACTGTCTGCAAATATGCGGATACCTTGTTTAAACCGATGTAATTCACAAACCACAAAAAACTTGTGAACAAATCCAGTTTTCTTGTGAGCGCTTATAAATTCCTCTGAAGAGTGCATGACAATCAGCCTGGATCAACTCTGTGTCCCTCTGACTCACAAATGTTGCAAGACAGTCATCTATGATGTTCCAAGCAGGCGATCCGAGGCCGTGTGTAAACTGAAAGCTGTCAGGAGTGCGTGAGAGCAACTTCAAATTAAAAGCGTTTCACGTGCGCTATGAGTTAATGCCATATTCAATGTGCACTATATGTACAGTTTGTTTGATTCAGTCTTTTGTGACAAAATGCAATTGCTTTATGTGCAGATAAATTACTAAAATTTGATGACTGAACAGAAACTGCTATATACCACTTAAAACACAAAAAGATTTTTTGAGAAAAAGATTTTAAAGATTTTGTTTTATTAAAGAGTCAAAGGTGTGTGAAATTGAGGTTGTAGTGCTAAATAAAAGTTAATAAATTTTTTCAGCAATTGTATTTACTATATTACATTTTGTGATATATCAGCATTATATCGGCCACCCTGCTCTCTGGATATCGGCATTGACCATTAAAAAAAAACCATATCGGACTACCACTTATAGCAAGTGCCTAACAGTTAACAGATAAACATCCATCCAGACTGCAGTGATGCTGTGCGGAACTGTGTGACAGCAACTGACTGAACTAAACAGAGTAGTTTCCCCAGCCAGTATTTCTTCTCACATAAAGATGAACGACTTAAGCCTGCAATTTTGCGCCAAATCTGACCCAACAGCTCAAAATACAAATAACTTTTGTAGGCTTATCGTAGTGAATCATGGTAAGGTAAGCACACTGTTTTGAACACTGTTTTTCAATCAGCGATTAAATTGTTCATTTTTAACCAAAAAATCTTCCCTACTGCAGCTTTAATAGACAGTTACCAATAAGTTATATTTATAGGATTGTGAAGTAATGGCTATTCTTGTGAATGAGTATTAAGGGCCGCTGCCAGTTCATAGACATAAAGTAAAGCTTAGCCTAAATCAAATATCAGATAATTAAATATTTCAACATTTCTTAACTTTTTGTGAGCTGAAAATTTATTTTTTCCCCTATTGCACTATTGTTTACTGTGCTTGTTTACATTGGAAGTTTAATTTATTTCTATTTTGTGATTTTATTTTTTTATCATGCTTTCTATATTTTCAGGTATGGAGGACAGCAGTGGTGTTGCTGTCCTTGTGCCTCATTCTAGGGTTCAGCAGGATGCTGTCTTCATCCCTGACCCACATCTCCATGATGGCGAGGACCAGCACAGGCAGCAGCAAAAGCGCGCTGCTGACTCCCTCATCCAGGTCATCGAGAAGCTCAGCAAAATTGTGGAGAAGCAGCCCCGGCGATGCACAGTCTCTGGGAAAAAGCGGCCCTTGATGACCTTTGCTTCTGGACCTGTTCCAGACAGCAGGGGTGGGACTGGTGGGCCTACACCTTGTAAGAGACCCAGAGAGCAGAGGGAGGAATGCCCAGCATATAGCTGCACATCTTGTAATGCGTACGAACAAGAGCCTTCAAGTCTAAGCACTCGGACTGCTACTGGCTACCAGTGCAATATGTGCCGATTTATCTCACCCACATTGGAGATGTTAAAAGAGCATTTGCTGCATCACGACAAGCATCACAGCGACCTCATCCTCACGTGCTCAGAGTGTCAGTTTACCTCCGACCACCAAGAGGAACTAGTGGCACATGTAAGACTCCACCTGGAGGAAGGGGACCATGCCAAGATCTTCACTGAGGAGCTAAGGACAGCATCAGCAAGGAGCGTTCAGCACAGGATGACTAAGAACTTTGAATCAGAGGAGAACTCTATAATGAAAAAGTGGTACAGCTTTGAGCAAGGTAGGTATCATTGTCTCATCTGCAACTATGAATGCAGACAACAGCGCAATCTGAAGACCCACGCATGGAAACATGCTGGCCTCGTTGACTGTTCGTACCCTATATTTGAAGATGAGGTGGACTGTCCTGATAGCTTCAGCCCTCCTTTGGTTCAAGCAGGAAAGGAGGTTACTATTGTAGTCCTTGTGGCTGTAGGAGGAAAATCTCAAATGATGCATGGCTCATCTAACCTTAAGCTAGAGCTGTGTGCCTCACCAGAAGTGAACTGTCATGGGGAGACTGTCGCTGTGAAAACGATGGAGACCAAAATCCCTGTCCTGAACCACATTTTGTCTATTAAAGACTCTGAGGAGCCTTTAGTGGAGATCCCGGTGACACCAGAAGCACAGATGGAACTGGAGTTGGAGACGGAGAGCCAGCAGGCAAGCTCTGACAGCCTCCTGTTCTCTGCGCAGAAGATCATCAGCTCCGACGTCAACAGTGACGGCCATGTCAACGTCATTGTAGAACGCCTCCCCTGTGCCTTAGAACAAGCCTTGTCAAGCAAGCCTTTGCTCCTCAGTCCAGAGGTGGCAGGAGACAAGACCCTCCTTGCCTCTGAGGAGCCAGAGTTAGAGAGCCAACACCACCACATATACTTCAAGCAAGAGAAGGAGGTCGTGATTCGTTGGAATGGAGGTGATCGACAACTGGAGAAGGAGATGGTGCCTTCAGGTTCTCCACCAGATGAAAATGTTCCACCAGTTCGGAGGAGGACTTATTCAGAGTCTCTTCGGCTGCATTCTTTGGCCGCCGAGGCACTGGTGGCCATGCCCATGAGAGCCCCTGAGCTTAGCAAAACTGTTGTTAAAGGCATCCATGGCCTGAGTGTGCAAAACCCTGATATAGGCCAGAGAATTATAGAGATCGGTAACACTTCTGCCAATCCTAAGGCATCCTCTGGGGAGCTTACTGGTGCAATTGGAACTCCAGCTGCTCTTCTTAACTTCGGCCTTCAGAGTCCAAGAAGTTCGAGAGATGTGCTTGTTGAGGGACCCTCCAAAGCTGGCATCAGTATGTCTCTTTTGACTGTCATCGAGCGACTGCAAGAGCGCTCAGACAAAAACACTTCGGATGAGGACATTCTAAAGGAGTTGCAGGACATCACCCAAAGTCAACATGGAAGTGGAGTCCCCAGGGGTGTTGCTGGGTCTGGGGTTGTTTCTACTACGGAGGGTCTGGTTGAATATATTGCTGGGAGTGAGAGGCCCTACCGCTGTCGACTGTGCCTTTACAGCAGTGGGAACAAGGGCTACATCAAGCAGCACCTCCGTGTACATAGACAACCTTACCAGTGCCCCATCTGTGAGCACATAGCCTGTGACAGCAGAGACCTGGAGTGTCATATGATCCACCACTGCAAGGCCCGCATGTACAGCTGCAAACAGTGCAACGAGAGTTTCCACAACAAGGTGAGGAAAACAGACACAAACCTGTGTAGTGGAAAGAAGCATAGAAAAGCCTTTTATACTAATGTGCTTATTGATACTAGCAACTGGGTTGGGCTGGGATAATTGTATTCACTCGTTAAGTAAATTACTCTGAATTTATTTAAACACTTTAAGCAGCAGCACTAATGTCTTGTTTCCACATTCTTAGACCTTCATATGAAAGCTTGAGACCCACAACAAGATATTTTTAATTAAATGAGGCCAAACCATTTATGCTTGAAAAACATCAGTGGAAGGGCCTCTTTTCGTTATATTCAGTGTTCTTTGTGCATAATTAAAGGTAATTTTTAATTTAAACAAAATTCCTTCAGCGCATAGCTCTGCACGTCTCAACAATAAGGATTTTTTTTTCTTCTGACCTGTTTTGGGACCATAGTTCTGATTTTACCTTCCCTACCAACAAATTTACTGGCCCAACCACAAAAAAAAAAAAAAATTATAGCTTTTATTTTTATCAATGTATTTTCAGATGTGCCAAAAATAATATTTTTCATAAAAAAAGAAAAACATTGAAAATTAAGAGAAATAATAACTTTGATTCTATATTTATAATTTTATTTCGTCGTCATGATATAAATGTCATTATTAAAACAAAGTTGTAAAATTGAATATAACTTTACACATAAAAGGTTAGTAAGTGGTTTTATAACACTAAAATTATTTTAACATGTATTTTGTTTACGTTTTGTGGCTGTACTTTTGAAACAGTAAGTATTTTAATGTTGACAGATTGGTCCAATTCACTTCCATTCTAAGTACCTCACTGTAATTTTGAAAAGATGGGAAGATGCTGTTGATTGAGCTTAACTTGTATTGAACCAGGAATATTCCTTTAAGGGGCCATGACATGAGGAATTACAATTTCCTTGATCTTTTTGTAAGAGTTCATCATACTATATAAACATATTGTACGTTTCAGAACTCAAAACTTTTCTCCTCACAACAAAAAGAGCATTTCTTGAAACCAAGCTGCCAAAACGACTCATTGCCTACGTCTTACACATTGTGATGTCTTACTGTGGTAGACATTTGCATCTGACTGCCTCCACGACAACACATCAATGCTTATTTTACCTTATCACTTCCGTAGCCCTGCCCAGTAGTGGTGAGCAGTGAGATGGAATGTAGAGAGCAGGTCAATCAAGACCAGAGAGCCAATAAGAGTTTACTGTTCAAGTCTTAAAGGAGAAGCAGCAAACCAAAACTGAGTATTTCTGACAGAGGGTCATAACAAGTCAAGTTTTACAAATATATGTACAAAAAACTTTAATATTATAAGTGAAACTCAAGGAACATATTCAAATAATAAAAACTATTTTAAATAAAAATGGCATGTCATGACCCCTTTAAGAGCCTAAATACTATTTGTTTCCACTGTATTTGAGCAGGTTTCAATCTTTCTGAATAGAGCGCTAGTATTAATTTTACTTTCAGTAGATTGTTGCACTGGAGTTCAGAGTTTCTAATACTGGACTACGATGCTCTCCCTTCCACTGCTGCTTTATTAATAAACTTACTAATGAAGATTTGATGATGGTTTTATTAATACCTCACTCAGAGTCAGCTGAGGAACCATGAGAGAGACCAGCATGGGATAGATGACATCAGCGGCACACTGACCCATGTTGCTGAAGGCACTGTAGCTGTGGAGGAATCGGGAAGGATGACTGATGAGGGTGAGTATGAAGTGAGCCACACAATGAGAAACAAGCTGCTAAAGCGGAGTGAAAGTGTGTCCCAAAATCACAATGTTTTTTTTTTTTTTTTTTGTTCTCTACAAAACATAGATTTCAGAATGGTGTCTGTACTTTTTGAGCTTAATAGGGCTTAAAAGCTAGATTTTCATTTCCTGAAGAAAATGCCAGTGCTTGCCAGATAGCAAAAGAATAGTGTTGGAAGTTTTAGGTAAGCTTAGGTTTCAGGCTTTGGTTCTGTGTTTTGAAAAGCTGCATCAGACACTGCCATTGTCATGATACTCACCAAATGTCTTGTTCTCTGTCAGCTGCAAATAAGGATGTTTGAGGAATGTCAATACAGAGTTGCTTTGCAAGCACTATAATTAAAGCAAATATGACACAGGATGTGATTGATTTGGAACAAACACAATATATTGTTTTTTAAAACAAATTATTATATTACAGGATGCATAACTATTACTTTTACCTAGGTTTCGGGGTTAACATCAATTCCTTAACCAAAAGTATTAAACTAAATTAAACCATTTGTGCTATCACAGGAATATAAATTCATGTGATTTATTGAGGAGAGACATGTAATTGGTTTTCTGCTCACCATTTTTGCTTGGCTGACGATACAACTGGCATAAAAATCCCATAGACTTGGATTAAATGAGGGATCTAAGCCACTTCTAGGGATCACAGTATAATTTTGACTTGGATCACCTAGAACACCCTAGCAATGCCCTAGCACATAGCAGCAACATGCTAAAAACACCCAGAACACCTTAGCAACCGCATAGAAATTGCATCACCCTGGCAACTGCCTACAACACCCTAGCATTGTGGCATCATGCACAAGCAAGCACCAACTCACATTTTCTTTACAAAATGTAAAAATCTGCTTTATTTTAGGTTTAAAATAATTTTATATTTTCTGATTTAGAAAAGTTTATTTTTTTATTTTATTTTTATTTTTTATTAACCATGTAATTCTCTCTCTCATTCAGATCCTGTCAGTGAGCAGAGTGTTTTCAAATGTGATGTATGTGACTACACCAGTTCCACATATGTTGGGGTGCGCAACCATCGTCGAATCCACAACTCTGATAAGCCATACAGATTTGAAAAGCAAGTTTTCCATTTTAAACAAGGATAAATGTTTAGCCATTTGTTTTGTTGTAAATTATACATTCTAAGGAGAATGAATAAGAAAGCATCAGATATGTGCTAGTGTAAATATTTAAAAATTAAATGTGAAAATTAAATGAAATGAAAGTATTAACGGTAATCACCACAAGGGTGCAGTGGTGCTCAGTATAAGTCTGCTGCTGCCTTCACCCATTGTGTAAAGGCAAAGGCCTTTTGCTATACTGTACTGTATGCAAAATATATTTTTCTCTTCAATACAAGCACACATATGCACATCTGATCACATGCAAGCTCACATAAACACCTTAGGCTCCCATTATGGTCTCTTTGTGTGTGCCGACACATCTTGCTTCAGTTCTGCTCACCCACGATCATTTCAAACAGAGGTTCTGAAGGAAGGTCCTTTTAACACAGCCGCACAAGCCATTCAAGGTCTGCTGTGTATTGCGCTTGCCGCAAGCCTCACTTTGAGTTCAGCCTCTCTACAAATAGCCTTTCTTTGCACTTCAGATGCAGTTCTCCAAGCATTCAAACAAACAGCCGCATGCATAAAATGCAAATAAGCGTGCAAACAAACAACGCCTGACCCCACTTAACAGGTGCTCCAGAAGGTCTCGCTTCAAACTGCGGCCTTGTGCTGCTCTAATTGTTTATCCTGTGTGGCACGACCCCTCTAGGTGCTGCAGCTGTGACTTTGCCACGACTAATATGAATAGCCTGAAGTGCCACATGAAGAGACATCCACAGGAACACCAAGCCATGCAGCTGCTGGAGCAGTACAGGTGAGAAACAGCTCTTACATACAGTACAGATAGGGTTGTCAAGATACCAACATTTTAATAGGCTATACAATACCAGTGAACTTTCTTCTTCATACCAATTTTGATAACACAGCAAAAGCTAATATGCTTTTGAAATACTTTTATTTTGAAAGTTAACTATATTTAAGGAATAGTTCACCTAACAATTCAATTTCTCCCATCATTTAAGGGGATTTCACACTGGCAGTTTAGTCTGAAACAGAACACGGTTCATATGAAAAGTTGGTAATGTGAAAGCTGTTTTACGGACCGCAGTACCAAACCCAGAACTACCTGTAGGAGCTGGTCTGAGTTCGGTTGCACTGGGACTGTGTCGCGGTTCGCATGAGTGTGAAAGCAACCTTTACTCGGGTCCGCACTTGTTCAGGAAGTAAAATGACTTGCTCATTCGTTTTTGCCGATTTAAGCATGATGACATCAGTTGCACAAAAAGAAACACACACAACGCATCATGAGTGGCAGGGAAACATTGCAGGACACAGAAAAGGTGAGGTGTCTTTTATATATGTGAGTGAGTGAGTGTGCAACCTGCTGTGTCCTGAAAAAAGATTGTTTGTGAGCATCAGATATAGACTCCTTTCCCTGGACATATACAACTGCTGAATTACAGCATGCAAAGCACAGAGGCGCAAGTGTCATTCACTCTGGTGTGCATAATGGCACAAAATTAATAACACACACAAAAATAGCGACCCGCGTTGTGCTTTCCATCATGTGCACGTTTGTGAAAACACAAGTGGATGATGGAAAAGCACCGGGTTCGACAGAATCATACATGAGTCTGAAACCAGATCAGTGCTGCGGGGGGCGCCGGGAACAATCACGCTCTGATTTGGACCACAGCAAACATGCCCAGTGTGAAAACCACCTTATTCACCCTCATGCCATCCCAGATGTGTATGGCTTTCTTTCTTCTGCAGAAAACAAACAATTTTTGAAGAATATCTTTGCTCTGTTCGGCAGTGACAGCTGCATTTTAATGCGTTTGTGAATCCCCTAAATGATTGTTCCATGTGTGTACGGAATACAGGACTGACTCCCGCAATTGCGATGATTGACAAGTTATTTCCATAGCAACGCTTCAGCGTCTCGTGCCTGTGAACATGAAACATGAATGCCACCAGTTTAACCTGTTTTTTGTTCCCTGTTTTTGAGCAAAGAGATTATCCACCACAGATCTGGCAATGTTTAGTTAGCTGCCGTCAACAGAATCGCTGTGTTTTGTTTATGCACGTTTAAGCAGCTGTTGTTAAAAAGCATGCGCTCACGCTGGATTGTAATGTGCAGGTTACTCCGAAACCTCAGGGCTGATGAGAGAAACTACAGTGGAGAGACTGACTGGAATATATTAATGAATGAAGACACATACATTACCGTTCAAAAGTTTGGGGTCACTTGACTGAAATGTTTCTCATGATCTTAAAAACCTTTTGATCTGAAGGCGTATGCTTATATATATTAAAAAATATATTATTGTGCCACCATATTAATTTATATCATTACAAAACTAAAGTTTTATTTAAAAAAAATATATATTTTTTTTTTCGAAATGGATGACTTGGACCAAATAATTAAGAAAAGCAGCCACTAAGTGCCCAACATAGATGGGAACTCCTTCAATACTGTTTAAAAAGCATCCCAGGGTGATACCTCAAGAAGTTGGTTGATAAAATGCCAAGAGTACATTTCTGCAAAGTGTGGCCACTTTGAAGATGCTAAAATATAACACAGTTTTGATTTTGGATTTTTTTTAGTCACAAAATAATTTCCATATTTCCATTTGTATTATTCCATAGTTGTGATGACTTTACTATTATTCTAAAATGTGAAAAAAATAAAAAAAAGAATAAGTGACCCTAACCTTTTGAACGGTAGTGTACCTCTATTTGTGTGATTTACACCAGGAGAAGATGGACACATCTCACATGCGCCATTGATCACATCATTAACAACTAGTTGTTCAGTTCGGTTCCGTACACTGCGTGGAATTTTTAAAAATGCGGTTGTCACTTCTAGGGATGTTCTGATGCGCTCATGCACTGGTACTTGAAAAAATGCTCCGATACCAAAAAAACCATAATATGTCATTAAAGAGCACCTCTTATGGTTTTTCAAATATTACCTTTCATGTAGTGTGTTATATAGCTGTTTGTGAATGTAAAAAATTCTGCAAAGTTTCAAAAATCAAAGTGCATGACAAATGGAGTTATTGACTCCCAAAAGAAAGAACCGATTCTGAACACCTCAAATGAGTCGTTAGTAATTCCAGACTTACTTCCTCTACTAACCTACCTAATTTGGAAACAAAAAACCCCGCCTCTGGTCTTCATTGGCTGCTCGCAAACAGCTTTGACCTGCCCTCAAACACTACACTAAGCTGTAGACCAATCACAACAGACTAGGATGTCTGACCAATCAGAGCAGAGTAGGCTTTCTGAAAGGAGGAGTTTAGAATGAATCCTTTAGAACGGATCATTGAACGAGTCGTTTTTGACACTGGGGAAAAAAGTAATGCTGCAATTTAAATTATGAGCAAATTAAAGTGTTTTTTGACCTTGGATGCATGTAAATCTATTGTATGAGAACTTTAAAACTAAATTAGGCATGTTTAAAACCATAATAAGTGCTCTTTAAGTAAACATTCAGCCCACAAATTAAGATCACTTTATGTCCTTGTGAGATTATTTAACCGCAAATGCTGCGATTTAATGAGATAAATATACACTGATCAGCCACAACATTAAAACCACCTGCCTAATATCGTGTAGGTCCCCCTCATGCTGCCAAAACAGCTCTGACCCGTCGAGATATGGACACCACAAGACCTCTGAAGGTGTTCTGTGGTATCTGGCACCAAGACGTTAGCAGCAGATCCTTTAAGTCCTGTAAGTTGTGAGATTGGGCCTCCATGGATCAGACTTGTTGGTTCAGCACATCCCATTGATGCTCAATCGGATTGAGATCTGGGGAATTTGCAGGCCAAGTCAACACCTTGTCATGTTCCTCAAACCATTCCCGAACAATTTTTGCAGTGTGGCAGTGTGCGCATTATCCTGCTGAAAGAGGCCACTGCCATCTGGGAATACCGTTGCCATGAAGGGGTGTACGTGGTCTGCAACAATCTTTAGGTAGGTGGTATGTATCAAAGTAACATCCACATGAATGCCAGGACCCAAGATTTTCCAGCAGAACAATGCCCAGAGCATCACGCTGCCTCCGCTGGCCTACCTTCTTCCCATCCTTCTGCCATCATTTCCCCAGGTAAATGACGCACACGCACCCGGCCGTCAACATGATCTAAAAGAAAATGTGATTCATCAGACCAGGCCACCTTCTTCCATTGCTCCATGGTCTAGTTCTGATGCTCACGTGCCCATTGTAGGCGCTTTCGGCAGTAGACAGGGGTCAGCATGGGCACTCTGACTGGTCTGCAGCTACGCACCCCCATACGCAACAAGCTACGATGCACTGTGTGTTCTGACACCTTTCTATCATGGCCAGCAGTAAGTTTTTCAGCAATTTGTGCTACAGTAGCTCTTCTGTAGAATCGGACTAGATGGGCTAGCCTTTGCTCCCCACGCACATCAGTGAGCCTTGGGTGCCCAACACCTTGTCGCGGTTCACCGGTTGTCCTTCCTTGGACCACTTTTGGTAGGTAATAACCACTGCATACTGGGAACACCCCACAAGACCTGCCATTTTGGAGATGCTCTGATCCAGTCGTCTAGCCATCACAATTTGGCCCTTGTCAAAGTCACTCAGATCTTTACGCTTGCCCATTTTTCCTGCTTCCAACACATGAAATTCAAGAACTGACTGTTCACTTGCTGCCTAATATATACCACCCCTTGACAGGTGCCATTGTAATAATATAATCAATGTTATTCACTTCACCTGTCAGTGGTTTTAATATTGTGGCTGATCAGTGTATAGTTTGCTTGTAATTCAAATGTGAGCGCTCGTGAATGTGTGAAGACAGTGTTGTGCTGACACCAGCTGCTCATACCTTTTAAGGCTCATACAGGGAAAAAACCGTCATGAGCATCGCACACTCTGTTTGTTGCAGATGACAGTAAACAGAGTGCAAATTCACGTTGTAGCACGAGGCACATACAGAGTACATACTTATTTAATTAAATAGCAGCCTTTTGCAGTTTAATAATTAATGTCACATAGCAACCGGCTTTTCCAGAGTGGGAAGCTGCCGACATCATATTTCCTTGGTCAAAACAACACAGAAACACACTTCAAAATAAAAGCTCCATCAAAATTATAGGTAAATGAATAGGAAAAAGGTATGACAGAAATATATCACTGCTGTAAAGTTGTGTAATATGTTCTGTATTACTACTACTATTAATAATAATAATAATAAATCAGTAATAATTGTATTATACTTAAGCAGTATCTGACGTCTGTGATGCTCTGTTATGCAGCACTTTATTTGACAAAATATACACCGATCAGCCACAACATTAAAACCACCTGCTTAATATTGTGTAGGTCCCCCTCGTGCCGACAATAGGATTCTGAGATGCAATTCTTCTCACCACAATTGTACAGAGCGGTTATCTGAGTTAACGTAGACTTTGTCAGTTTGAACCAGTCTGGCCATTCTCTGTTGACCTCTCTCATCAACAAGGCATTTCTGTCCACAGAAGTGCCACTCACTGGATGTATTTTTTTATTTATTTATTTTTGGCACCATTCGGAGTAAATTCTAAAGACTGTATCTTGTTATATTTGTAATTTTAGCACTTTCTTTAGCAAAAAAATAAATAAAATAAAATAAACTTGACTTTGCATGAACAATGGGCATAATTGAATTTTCATCTTGTCACAGGTGCTCCCTATGTGGATATGTGTGCAGCCACCCACCATCTCTCAAATCCCACATGTGGAAACATGCTGGAGATCAGAATTACAACTACGAGCAAGTGAACAAAGCCATCAATGAGGCCATTTCACAGAGCAGCCGGTGAGAAGGGGACATTTTGTACATCACACTTTATAAAATGTGAATATTTTAGAAAATGTTCACACACAGTATAAAATATGTAAAATATATGTCTTTAAACTTCTGAGATCCAAGCTTGACTGCTGTGTGCATTTTTTTTAGTTTTCATTTTGATTTGTAACTAGTAGCACCTAATAAACATGCAAATATATATACTATGTTTTCTTGTAGTTAATCACAATTAATTGCAATATCTCATGAGTGACAAAATATGCTTCATTACATGTATTTATTGTTTTTCAGTCTTTTATACAACCTACCCTACCAACAATGTTGGTACAACATATATATAGGTGTTTTGACCGACATAATGTTTAGAGGAGCACAGTGGAATTAAATAGATCTGGTCATGTGACTTTGCACCACTCATGCGAAAAAAAAAAAGAATCTGTACTGTCATTTACAATTGACAACTCTTGTGTAAAATACATCAACTCCTTTTAGACACCTTTCACCCCGTTCGGTGGGATTAAATGGGCTAATGACAGTGTAGATTATCTGCAAGGTTCCAGGATCTTCTGCTTTTCTACAGTAGCTAGTGTACTATCAAACGCACTATTATGCAGAGACACTGTGACAGAACCTTGGAGACTGTGCGCAGCAGGGTTTCCGTTAGCTGGAAATGTCAGACAAATGTAAAAACAAATTGCGCTGCTGCGGAGGACTTTCCAGACAGTTTGCGAAGTTCAAAAGCAACCTGCGTTATTCCTGTTTCGCGTGACAGTTTAAAACTCTTGCTTTAGCGCATCGGTTGATTAACATGTGAGTAGATCACAAAATTCATGCACAAACTCAACATGTTTACATAACATGTAAATACACAACATAACAGAATGGCTTGCACCCGTTTGGGTGATTCAATCAGAAGTGGACAAACGAGACACATCACCATTATAACTGGCTGTATTATGCTTTTTTTGGATTTCACGGGAGAGACTCTGGTATAATGACACATTAATCATTAGGCCTATGTCAGTTACTTTTTGCACTATATCATGCAATAATACAAAGAAGAAAAAGAAAGCGCTTAAAACGTGCACTGTTTCTCTTAATTATACTTGCATTTAATCTAAGCACAAACATGATATTATGAGCAGAATTCGAAGTAATTTAGTGTAATACCTGAATTAACAGAGCTTCAAAATGTGCATGCTTAGAGATGAGATGAGCAGATTTTTTCCAATTTATCCGGCAAACGTTTTTCATTCCTGGACATGTTGGCCAGCACTAAAACTGGTGTGCAGTGCAAAGCAGGTGTTCAAATGGCCGCTGCAATCATGTTACGGGCACTAACTGTGTTTTTTGTGTGCTTCATTATAAATGTTCCCCTGCTTTGCTACATCGATAACATGTTTGGCACAGGTCTCAGCATAATGTCTCCCACCATCTGCTTTTATGACGGTCAATGCATGGTTATTAAAAGGGTCATATAAGGACGTGCGTTTACAGTGTTAAAAAAGTAGTGGCGTTAAAGGAATATTAAAAGAATATATATATATATATATATATACTTCAACTTCAAAATTCCAGAAATTTATTGTGAGAAGCTTTTGGAAGGCTACCCAAAATGTTTGACCCAAGATAAACAATTTAAAGCCAATGTTAGCAAATACTAACAAAGTGTATGCGAATTTCTGACACACTGGGAATGTGATGAAATAAATAAAAGCTGAAATATATCATTCTCTGACATTTCATATTCTTAAAATAGTGATACTAACTGACCTAAGTCAGGGAATGTTTTCTACGATTAAATGCCAGGAATTTTGAAAAACTGAGTTTAAATGTATTTGGTTAAGGTGTATGTAAACTTCTGACTTCAACTGTATACACCGATCAGCCACAACATTAAAACCACCTGCCTAATATTGTGTAGGTCTCCCTCGTGCTGCCAAAACAGTGGCAACCTATTCTGAGATGCAATTCTTCTCACCACAGTTGTACAGAGCAGTTATCTGAGTTACCGTAGACTTTGTCAGTTCGAAACAGTCTGGCCATTCTCTGTTGACCTCTCTCATCAACAAGGCATTCCATCAGCAGAACTGCCACTCACTGGATGTTTTTTGTTTTTGGCACCATTCGGAGTAAATTCTAGAGACTGTTGTGCATGAAAATCCCAGGAGATCAGCAGTTACAGAAATACTCATACCAGCCTGTCTGGCACCAACAATCATCCATGCGATTATCTAATCAGCCAGTCATGTGGCAGAAGTGCAGTGCATAAAATCAAGCAGATACGGGTCAGGAGCTTCAGTTAATTTTCACATCAACCATCAAAATGGAAAAAAAAAATGTGATCTCAGTGATTTGGACCGTGGCATGATTGTTGGTGCCAGATGGGCTGGTTTGAGTATTTCATATATATATATATATATATATATAAAATTTATTTTTTTAGTTTTTACTTTGGCAACAAAATCTCAATGTTTTCTCTCTGTACTGTCAAACAAGTGATAGCCAGTGCTGAAGCATTTTACCAATCAGAAATTAGCATAAATAATTCTGATTCAAAGTAATGGCCAGCATCATGCAATCATTGCCAATAACATTTATACATGATAAATTCTGAATCTATGTGCTGATTGCCATTGTCTCGTGTCTGCCAAACATGTTGAGTGGTCCAAAAATCATCTGCAGCCTGAAACTGAACTTTTGGTCGGATGTTAGGAGTGTTTGCACTTAGCTGCATAGGAAAGCTATAGGATGCTCCCTATTTAGTGAATGAGTTATACTCCAGTGTGCTGTCTGTCTACACTGGTCTCAGAACAGTTTGAAATGCACCTTATTTTCATCCTAACTTCATATAAAGCCATATTGGAGGAAACTAGAGACTCTAATCTTTTGACTCAAACAGGTTTCAGTGTAAACATTTAATTATGTTTCTTACCAGATGTAGTTTTACTGGCTTTTCTCCCAAAGACAAACTCCGCTGTGATCAGTGCAGTGTTGTTTTGTCACACGACTCCTTACGTCGAAAGGTTATCCCTTTACTGACAGCCCAGAGTGTCCTGAACTAAATTATGTATTGCGTATAGCGAAACCAAAACACAATGTCCATGCAGAAGGACACGGGGTCACACAAGGTTAAAATACATGAAAATATATAGCTGCCTTTATATTTTAAGAAGGGGGTCCTTCACAATGGGATCGTATTTGGGGGTCATTGGCATACCAGGTTGAGTCAGTACTAAGCTAATCTCTCACGACTTTATTTTTCTTGTCGGACCTGCCAACCAAAATTTTAGCTACCATACTAACGTAATTTTGTTGTTTATTTTCTCCTGTCTCCATAAGATCGCCTACTATGTCTCTGAAGTCAACACCTGAGACTGGAGTTGAATGTCCCTATATTGTCTTAAGCAGAAAAGACCAACAGTCATCTGAGGTGAGTTCTGCTACAGGGGCCACTGGCAGAGCTTCATCAGAGGGCAGCCCTGTGAGCTTATCCTCCAGCAGGGAGCAGGCCAGTGGGGCCATGGCATGTCAGGGCAGCTCTGGGCAGGCACAGGCAGGTATGGAATACTGTGTGCTGCTCTTTTGCTGCTGTATTTGTGGCTTTGAGTCCACCAGTAAAGAGCAGCTGATGGAGCACATGAAGCACCATGATGGAGACTTGATTAGCATCATACTTGGCAAGGAGCAACAGGGAAATCAGCCAGCAGAGACCAGCAGCAGCAGCCAGTGATGCACGCATTTTTATACATACTGGTCTTGTATTTAGTTTCTGCTTGGACAAGCAACATGCACCTTCTTTTTGTTTTTTTCCTCTCGCTCTATCTCCGTACTGATGTCACAGTTAATTTCCGTTACTTTTGTCAAACATGGATATGTGATTTCAGAGAGGTGCATGTTAAGTGGATTTCAGATTTTTGCATAGAAAAAGACATTTTCAGTGTGATTTTTGTGATTTTCAAAGGCATTTTATACCTCATCCATTTAGAATAAGCACCATTGAGTCCACACATTATGAAACAAGGCAGCTTCTCTTATTCACTGTATAATTGTACTAATTTATATCTATATTACTTGGGTGTTTACCTTTAAGTTGGCACTTGCCATGTTGTTTGAGCGTAGAGAGGCAAATTTCCTTCTTGCCCTCTGTGTGTCCATGTTTGCATTGATATTTATCAAACGTATTTATTTTTGTGCATGTTCCCCTCCGTTATGTTCAAACAATTTATATAATTTGTTTCGAATATTGTCTTTATTTTGGTGCTTTTAGTCTTGCACTCAGAAATGAGTGGAAGAGAAGTCATCATTGGGAATGTCTTTGAAAATTGTATATAAACAGTACACTATAAATTTAACAAGTGTAAATCGGTCCAGTAAAAAGAACTAAATATGTGAAAAATGCATCAGAAGTATATATACAGTACATTTAGAAAGTATTCAGACCCCTTCATTTTTTTTCACATTTTATGTTGCAGCCTTATGCTAAAATGCCTGTACAGGACTTAAAGGATCTGCTGCTAACGTCTTGGTGCCAGATAACACAGGACACCTTCGGAGGTCTTGTGGAGTACATGCCTTGATGGGTCAGAGCTGTTTTGGCGGTACGAGGGTGACCTACATGATATTAGGCAGGTGGTTTTAATGTTGTGGCTGATCGGTGTGTGTATGTATATATACAGAGATGAGCTGGTTTGAGTGTTTCTGTAATGGCTGATCTCCTGGATTTACACATGAATGCCAGGACCCAAGGTTTCCCAGTAGAATTATTGCCCAGAGTATCACACTGCCTCTGCCGGCCTGCCTTCTTGCCATGGTGCATCCTGCTGCCATCACTTCCCCAGGTAAATGACGCACCCGGCCGTCCACATGATCTAAAAGAAAACGTGATTCATCAGACCAGGCCACCTTCTTCAATTGCTCCATGGTCCAGTTCTGACACTCACATGCCCATTGTAGGCGCTTTTGGCGGTGGACAGGGGTCAGCATGGGCACTCTGACTGGTCTGTGGCTACGCACCCCCATACGCAGCAAGCTACGATGCACTTTGTGTTCTGACACCTTTCTATCATGGCCAGCAGTACGTTTTTCAGCAATTTGTGCTACAGTAGCTCTTCTGTGAGATCGGACCAGACGGGCTAGCCTTCACTCCCCATGCGAAACGTTACTAACCACTGCATACTGGGAACACCCCACAAGACCTGCCGTTTTGGAGATGCACTGACCCAGTTGGCTAGCCATCACAATTTGGCCCTTGTCAAAGTTGCTCAGATCCTTACGCTTGCCCATTTTTCCTGCTTCCAACACATGAAATTCAAGAACTGACTGTTCACTTGCTGCCTAATATATCCCACCCCTTCATAGGTTCCATTGTAACGAGATAAATGTTATTCACTTCACCTGTCAGTGGTTTTAAATGATCAGTGTATGTGATCAGTGGTGTGTGTGTGTGTGTGTATGTATGTATGTATGTATGTATGTATATATATATATATATATATATATATATATATATATATATATATATATATATATATATACACATATCACACACACAAAGGTCATGTATTTGCAGTAGGGCACACATGACTGATGTACATTTATTTTTTTACAGCTAGTGCTGTATTGGTAGGAAAGCTTTTACAATTCATAACTGGGTCATGGGTTCAAAAACATCTGTGATGTATTTAACCTGAAAAATATGATGTGGTTTTGGCATTGATATTTTGTATTTTTTGTTTGATCACTACCTCTCAAATTAATGACTGCAATTTGTTTTCAACCTTGGCTTTAACTTTAGCCTCCCTCAATTTGGATTTTATATACATCATATTTACCAAGGGATGATTTGCATGCACTTAATGTTTGTATGTCAACAGTCTAAAATGCAAACTTGGGATGATAAAAGGACATCCATAATTCATGCAGACTTCTCACTGCCTGGTATATCAGAGAAATTAAATCTTAGGAATTAAACTGTTGGAATTTACATAACAGATTATTATATTTTGAGCCTAATTTACAATTCAGACTTCAAGTGTCACCAAAATAGTAACGTGGTCTGCATATAAACCTTGCAATCAAACTGATGTGAATACACAATCATTGTCAGTTTTGAAATTGCTTTCTCATTTCAATCCAATGGTTTAATACAAAATCATCCATTGATACTTCGTGTCTGAGACCGCATTTGGTGGTTATTTGCATAATACACACTTGTTACTTTCCAAGTCTTATTAAAAGTACTGTTCTTTCAGCAAAGATAAACTGAGCTTTCAGAAGCTTCATTTTGCATTTTAGCTACTGCGTTTTATTTGGTGTTAACTAAGCTGATGTAGTGCAAATTAATCAAGAACCTACCATTTAGTATTTTCCTTTTTCTTTCCTGTGTCTAAAAGCAGGATTTGGCAGTCATTCTGTTCACATTATATATGCCAGCAATCTGATTTATTTGGAAATCAAGTAGTGTTGTTTTTCAGATTTTTTCCTAGCACAATGCAATATATCTGGAATGTATTTTTTCTAAAGATAAACAAGATGTTTAGAGTTATCAGCACATTCATTAGCAGGGTCTAGTGTAAAAATTGTGTCACTAGACTCGGTAATCATACAGTTCTAGTATTGAGGATATGATCTCAGACACAAGCGTGCCTTCCACTTCAGCAGCCTCATCTTTCATGGCTATTCAGTCAAGTTTAGAAAAATACTATTAATCTTAAACCAAGCAGTGTCCCAGTAATAAGTGCATTGGCATTTTGGATTAGACCTTATGTATAATGTGCCCTCAAGAATTGTGTAATGTATTCAGACACGTGGTACTGTAATATGGTTTTATTGTATGTATACTGTTGAAAACTGACATTTTTTAAGTTAAAATTTTTTTTAACTTGTACAAACACTACAGAAAAGAAAAATAATCAAGTACATTAAAAATTACTTTTCATTAGCCAAAGTATCAAAAAAAGTATTTACTGTATATAAGGGAATGGTTGGCATTTGAAACTGAAAACAAGCATATCATGTTACATGCTGCCATGCCAAAGGAGAGAAGGAACGTCTGGATTTTACAGACTAAAGTGCCATTTTCTTTTTGAATTACAGAGGTATAAAGGGCCCTGTTTTAATATTAGTGTTCTGTTCGCAATTATTTATTTTGTTTTTTGCCAGTGTATTTTTGGAAATAAAGGATGAACAACAGTTAAGTCATTTTGAAGCGTCTTCACTTCATTGGGTCATTGTAAGATTGAAGTTTTAAATCAGCTAAATTGGCCAAACACCAAAAATGGTGAGATGCACATACTGTAGGACTTAAAGGTGCCCTCAGTAACCTTTTGATCATGTCATCTTGGACTTACAGTGGCACCTAGTGGTGTGGATGCAGCATCATTCAAAATCATAGTTTTCAGTTACAGATGCCATTGTGGAAATTCACTATTCACAATCAGCTATGATTAATTTAATCCAAGAGTGAAAGTGTCCAATAACAAGATGGAAACTGAGATTAAGTGAGTTGTATGCAACTGGTCATGTGATTCTTAAATGGCAGCCCCCATGAGGGCGCCCCAGCCCCATGTAGAATAAAACAGCTTTTTATAAGGTTACTGATATGAGTCCTCATCTCATGTGATTGGTCATGATTTTATCAGTATTTCCCATATATGCATTCAGGAGCGGCACTGCGACCCTGCTGAATTATGAGCACCACTATTATCTGTTGACATTTTACATGGTTCATTAATATCTATGACACAACGTAACACTTGCCAGCACCAGTCAGTTGTGCACTTATACTGCGTGCAGTCAAATGGGACACATGGATGAAGCGAAAGGGACCCCACCATGTACACGCATGTATTCACAGTAACGTCATCGTGTAGCAGCCCATCAAATGCTGTTCACGAGTGAGTACACATACAAAACAGTGAAGCAGGCGACCCAACATGATACCTCTTCTAGCGGGAAGTCGATTACTCTGATAACTTCTTTGGCAAAGGTAGTATAAATATAGGGCTCCAGACTGCGCATAAATGGTTGCATCTTGCAATTGTTTTTCCTGCCGGTGAGACTTCCTTTTTTTTTTTTAGGGGTCACACTGGTGTGGATAAAATAAGTTTAACCAATGTCTTTTCTTGTGCAATGAGACATGTCTTGCTCAGGATCAAATTTACTAAATTACTCTCCTTCCTTTTTGGACCTTTCTTTTCAGCAATTTTCAACTTTTTTGGCTCATGTGACATTTGTCAAGCCAATATAACTTGATATCACAGCCCACAAACTGGCATAGGTTTATGTGAATACATATATCAAAAGGAAAGCAAATTAATCAAATATGTGAGTTGCCAAATTTAACTCTGTGAAATTGTTCAGTGTTCACTTATCTCACATTTCAGGTCACCTATCTTTTCAACTCATTTCCTCTACTATACCAAAGAGATAAATACACTGGGCCATAATGAGGTTCGGATTAAGAGACGCATATATTAGGCCCAGTATGTAAAGGAATTTCCAACTGAGCTGGTATAAAATGACCAGCTAATTGAAATTTAAGGCAAATTAAACCCAGCAGTGGGTATAAGAGGTTTGAGTTATAAGGGTTTAACTTCCTGTAAAATACCATAACCCAAGGCTGTTGAAGCAGCGATAAGCTGCGGATGGATTGAGCTCATTTTTGGGTAGTACAAGTCTACCTTTTTAATAATCCCTTCATTTTACAAGAATCCCTGACAGCATCTGAAAAGTCCACTGATGTCCTCATTTATAAGATCAGTTTATGAAAGGGCCCTTTGCGAAGATTTAGGAGATGGGAGGGAAAACAAGAGTGAAGGGAAAATTATTGAAAGACACACTTGTGACACTTGAGCGGCTCCTGGTTATTGGTGCTCCTATACCAATTAATCCCAAACCTCCAGTCTACCAATCCCATTTCAGAAAGCCCAGTTTGTGCTCAAGCAAGTAGAATCAGAAAAGAAAGCAATACGAATTTTCTATCATGAGCTTAAGAATTTCTTCTTGGTCATCTTAAATATCGGGAAGCTTATTTAAATAGGCTGTGGCACCACACTTGAAGTCCCTTAATTCTTGAACGAAACTTCTCAGGGCTTACACAAGCAGAGAAAAAGCAAGAGAAACTGAAATAAAGAAAATGGCTGCAACCCACTTTCTCCTTTGTGCTTATCAATGACTAAAGCCAGACAAACAAGGGCCTTTTAACAACAAAAGCAGCAGCTATTAAAAATTTACGCTTTTCTTCCCCGATGAGTCTTCTCTAAAATAAGCTGCCTCCAATTTATTTCTCACATCTCTTTGATAATCTTCAACCCTTTCATGTCAAAAGCCACATCATACTTTTTTTTTTTTTTTTTTTTTTACCAGAACCATACCATATGTCTAGACTTGTTGCCCATTGTGGTGTCTAACTTTTAGAAGAAATTCAATAAGGTCTGTGCACAGCTGTACTGTATATCATAATATATTAAGGTACTCATTGGATATAAAAAAAATAAATAAATAAAAATGAGTGTTTAAGGGGTACAACTGTGCACAAATGTTTAAATGATGGAGACATACATTACAATAAATTATGTAGCAAGTATTCTCTTTTCATTTGCCACTGCGTGGAAATCTGTGGGGATCTGGTGTTTGATGTACTTTCCATGTCATACATCTGATTGGGGCCAAGGCTTTTGAGACATTGAATAAACAACACACTCACCCAGAGAAAAACAAAATGTGCCAAATATTTATGTATTACAATGTTTTCAGGAAAGACAAGAGAGGGTCTGTGTAGGTCAAGGGCTATTTAACGATCATTATCATCTAAAGTGAAATCCTTCTGACACCTGCAAATTCTTTACTGTTCATGAAATGCTACTGGCAAACAGACAATCCACATAAGTTATTTAAATGCAGTGATTTAAGGAAATGTCATTTTGATAGCCGAGTGCTTTCTGACACCATTGTAGAACAGCGATTTCTTCTGACTGGAACAGCTGTCTGAAAAATAGAACATAATTGGGGGTAATTAAAAGCATGGGTGTTTCGCCAAACATTATTACATGTCATGGGTCTTTTGCGGCCTGGCACATACACTGGTAGCCATAAGTTTGGAATAATGTACAGATTTTGCTGTTTCAGAATGAAATTGGTACTTTAATTCACCAAAGTGACATTCAACTCATCACAAAGTAATCTAGACAGGCCCCATTTCCAGCAGCCATCACTTCAACACCTTATCCTTGAGTAATCATGCTAAATTGCTAATTTGGTACTCGAAAATCACTTGCCATTATATCAAACACTGCTGAAAGCTGTTTGGTTCATTAAATGAAGCTAACATTGTCTTTTTGTTTGTTTTTGAGTTGCCACAGTATGCAATAGGCTGGCATGTCTTAAGGTCAATATTAGGTCAAAAATGGCAAAAAAGAAACAGCTTTCTCTAGAAACTCATTTGTCAATCATTGTTTTGAGGAATGAAGGCTATACAATGCTTGAAATTGCCAAAAAAACTGAAGATTTCATACAAAGATGTACACTACAGTCTTTAAAGACAATGGACAACTGGCTCTAACAGGACAGAAAGAGATGTGGAAGGCCAGATGTACAACTAAACAAGAGGATAAGTACATCAGAGCCTCTAGTTTGAAAAATAGATGCCTCACATGTCCTCAGCTGACAGCTTCTTTGAATTCTACCCGCTCAACACCAGTTTCATGTACAACAGTAAAGAGAAGACTCAGGGGTGCAGGCTTTATGGGAGGAACTGCAAAGAAAAAGCCACTTTTGAAACTGAAAAACAAAAAGAAAAGGTTAGAGTGGGCAAAGAAACACAGACATTGGACAACATATAATTGGAAAAGAGTGTTATGGATCTTAAACCCATTGAATTTTGTGGGATCAACTAGACTGTAAGGTGCGTGAGAAGTGCCTGACAAGACAGCCACATCTATGGCAAGTGCTACAGGAAGTGTGGGGTGAAATGTCACCTGAGTATCTGGACAGACTGACAGCTAGAATGCCAAGGATCTGCAAAACTGTCATTGCTGCACGTGGAGGCTTTTTGATGAGAACTCTTTGAAGTAGTTTAAGAAGTTCTGAACATTTTTTCAAATTGTAATAGCAATTTTTCACGTTATTAATGTCCTGACTATACATTGTGATTAGTTGAATGCCACTTTGGTGAATAAAAGAACCAATTTCTTACCATAAGAGCAAAATCTGTACATTATTCCAAACTTTTGGCCGCCAGTGTTTAACTATCACAAACTGATCTGTAAAATGACCACATGCTGTAAAAATGTCTAAGCATTTTCAAGACAATTAAAAAATAAAAAATAGAATATTTTCTGTATTGATGTTTTATTTTTCAGGCACTTATTGAGTCTAAATAGACATACAACGAACAGCACAAAAATAGACATATAACATGCAACACATACCGTTTGGCTTCAAAATTTACTAAAATCCACAGAATTTGATTCGCCTCACCCAAATTAATCTTGCTTCCTCACTTCATTTGTCTGAATAAAGAATTATGCTATAAATAGAGGTATAAAGTGTATTTCATAACCTGAATGGGTATGCTGCAAACATAGGTTTTGGTATTCTTGGTAAGAACCCTAGTGACCATAACACTAATCTTAATTTACACACAACAACAGGTAACAGCAGCATGTTAAGATGTTCCTAAGGTACCATTCCAACAATCTCACTCTGTATCAACAGAAGAGAAGCAGGCTTACCATTGAAAGAAGATGGTCAATCTGAGTAGTGTCTCTGTATGGACTCAGACTGTTCCACACAAAAGGATGATATGCTTTCCTGCACAAAAATATTTAGAGATTGTTTGTCATGTCAGATGTAGTGTACATAGCACTGCAAAATAAGCATCTAAAGAAATGCTGCTGACTATATTTGGCACGACCCTCAAGCAGAACGTCTGATGGTTTGTGTGTGTGTGTGTGTGTGTTCCTATTTGTTTTGCACATCATATAAGCTGTTGCAAATAAGGCACTGCCACTATTCTGGAGATTTTCCATTAGTGTAATACAAGCTCTGGAAGCCAGGCATAAACCTTTTGTGCCATTCTATATGCTTTAAATACAACAATTTATATAAAACAGCCTTCATAATGTCATTTTTAGGTTAAGGTACCAAAGGTATGGAGATGCTCTATGAAAAACCATGAATTAATTTGGATGACTTTAACTAAGAGCTATTTTTTTTTTTTTTTTTTTTTTTTTTTTGTCACAAATTTAAAATGACATTTTTACAGTTGTAGAGGTTATCGAAGTCAAGGTACAAGAATATGCCTCTGGGACTCTATAACTTTTATTAACTAGGTCTGGATGACAAATCAGGACTTTAGTTTTCAATTACCAAGTACTAAGCTCTCTCACCTCTCAGGACGCAGATGCAGGTGGACCTCAGAGATCTTCTTCATCTTAGCTTTAATCTGGTCCAACTTTTCTTTTATCAGTTGTGTATGGGTCTTGTATCTGTGTCTCACTGATGTACTGCTGGGCTTTGGGCAGCATTGGTCCTCTCTATGCTTCTCACTGGGACTCACATCTGAAAAAAACATGACCTATTTGGCATCAGTTTAGAGACAACCACATTTGGCAATTTTATTTTGATTTCATGATAAATTAAAGTATGTGTCCACGAATGTTCATGTGGTGCACGATATGGAATGGTGAAAAGCCTTCCTTTATGTGTCAGACTGGCTCTTGATTTCCTTACTATTGATTTTCCAGAGTGTGTATGAGATGATCTAGTAAAGCCAGCCAATGAATAAATAGACGGATTTGTACTGTATTTTTTCTAGGCACTTGTAGCACTATAGAGAAAACAGATTTAACAGTAACCAACAACAACGAGTGATATGACAAGTATATTACTGAGATCAATAACTGTTTTAATTTCTATTCAGTTGAACCTTTTATTACCCATACATACTGTAGGGTAGGGTTGGGAAGTGAGAAACAGTTCTTATTCAGAGTGGGTTTCATAAAAATAACAAATAAAAACCAGAACCGGATGATTTTCATGACTTAATGGTGCTTGAACGTGTATTAATCTACAGATGTAAAAAATACGCAGTGCTAAAACACTGACAATTTCCTGCAACACTGCTGATGAAGAACTGTTACTGTAATGTGTATTTAAGGCTTTAATTGTGAGACTTATATAAGAGTAATGAGGCCTATTGATTGGTTGTTGATATAACAATGTGTAAAGACACACATTAGCAGTTTTGTTGTAATTGGTGGTATTCTATAAAAACTAATCAATAAACTAATCAAATAATCAGTAAACTCATCATTTAGTAACAGGCAGGTGAGGGCAGTAAATCTAATAAGAATTGCATGTCTTATTTTCAAATATTTCTTCCTCATAAGTAGTCTACTAAAAGAATTGTTAATGGAACCATTAAGGAACTGGATTAAGGAACAAGGAATCAGAACTGGAATCGAAAGCGTTAAATTCCTTGCGTTAAGTAAACAAACACTTCCAGAAACATTACATTTCTCAGTCATCCTTACTTTGTCAGAATTATATGTTGTCAGTAGTGTAATGACCAGTAGTGAATCAGTATTACATTAAATAGTGCTTAATGCACATTTTAATGTGTAGCCTACATAAAACCATTTCTCTCCATTCGCACAACATGATTTAAATAAAACATGTTTCCGGATGAACATCCTTTGTTACTCATGGAACAACATTTTTATTGAACAATCATAACCCTAAACGGGCCTTTAACTGAAGCCTGTTACTGAAATCATAGAGCAAAGACAGGTTGATAAGAATAGTGACTACCCTCAACCCTAAACCTAACCCTAAAAATCTGATTGGTTGATACCAATGTTGTTCCAGGACCAACAAGGATGTTCATCCAGGAACGTGCCCTACTGAATCATATTAAACTTCTTGGTCCATGTTCCATACCTGAGGTTTCTGTGCTGCCAGTTTCATTGCTAATCCATTTTGCTTTTGAAGTTGTTATGTCTTCATTGGATAGAGTACATGGTGATAAGTCTAATTAAAACAGGACTGACAGGTGAGATGAAGAAGGTTGATCAATCCCATTTAAAACTAAATAACATGGGGCACTAAACAGTCTTTTGGATAACATTTGTGTCTAAACAGAGGATATTGTAATACTGAAATTGATGATCTTCTAAAAGTTTGACCAAATAATGCATATTTATGTAGATATTGATGACACATAAGCTTAAAATGCTTGAAAACTCTTTGTTTTCCTTTCTAAACCCCTGTCTCTAGAGTCGGGTCACTTCACTTGCCTTTTAAATCTTCCCTCGATGTTGCTCTGCTGTCGCTTTCACTTGAAGATGGCGAAGAGCAAGACATGTTTTCAAAGGGGTCGTTTAATTAATGTCTGTGTGCCAAAGAGTATTGTTGTTTTTTTGCAGCAAGAGTATTCAGTCTTATTGATGTTGAAGGTTATGGGAGCCATAGCAACAGTAGTCAAGGTGCAGTCAAACAGCATGGTGTGTAACTGGACTCCTGCTGCTAGAGTTAAACTGCCGTTAGAGAAGCGTGCTGCATATCGGAGGCATAGCTTTAAAACATGAACCATGGTAACCATTTGGGTGGGAAAAAAATTGTTAACTAACACCAATTCCCGCGAGATCATGTTGCTTATTCTTCTCACTACTGTAAAGACATTAATTTGGGGTAATTAATAGGATAAATTATGGTTTCTCTTTCAAACAGGGCAGAATCTTTCTGTCATTTTGTTAAATTTATTTTTTGATGACAATAATATCAAGTTACCTACGTTTTATTTAACCCTTAAATGCATGGGTATTTCACCAAACATTACAAAATACTCAGGTGCTTGGAGACCCGGCACGTACACTACCGGTCAAAAGTTTTGAAACACTTGACTGAAATGTCTCTCATGATCTTAAAAATCTTTTGATCTGAAGGCGTATGTTTAAATGTTTGAAATTAGTTTTGTAGACAAAAATATAATTGTGCCACCATATTAATTTATTTCATTACAAAACTAAAATTTAATTAAAAAAAATAAAAAAAGTTTTTGAAATTGATGACTTGGACCAAATAATAAAGATAAGCAGCCAATAAGTGCCCAACATTGATAGGAACTCCTTCAATACTGTTTAAAAAGCATCCCAGAGTGATACCTCAAGAAGTTGGTTGAGAAAATGTCAAGAGTACATGTCTGCAAATTCTAGGCAAAGGGTGACTACTTTGAAGATGCTAAAATATAACACAGTTTTGATTTATTTTGCATTTTGTTTAGTCACAACATAATTCCCATAATTCTATTTCTGTTATTCCATAGTTTTGATGACTTTACTATTATTCTAAAATGTGAAGAAAAAAAAAATATAATAAAGAATAAGTGTTTCAAAACTTTTGACCAGTAGTGTATATCTATCACAAATAGATCCACAAAATGCCCAGATAGTGTAACATTTTCAAAGCATTTTCAAGACAATCAGAAAATAATAGAAGAGAATATATTCTGATTTATTTTTCATATATCAAAGAGATGATGCAATAAATCAGGACAAATCTAAAACAGGTTTATTACTTTCACACAATTTCATGAGACACAACAGGCTATCTAACACAGACTGAGCTACACATAACACATAAGCTACACATAAGCAGGGTTGGGAGGGTTACTTTTGAAATGTATTCTACTACAGATTACAGAATACATGCTGTAAAATGTCATTTGTAACGTATTCCGTTAGATTACTCAAGGTCAGTAACGTATTCTAAATACTTTGGATTACTTCTTCAGCACTGGTAGATTTTTTCACTTGTTTTGACTATAAAAACTCTGCCAGTACAGTAAGACAAAATACACATGTTAAAAATACATTCTCTGAAAAACCTAAATATCTTATGCAGTGTTGTTAAACAAGATAAATCAAATTGATCTTGTTTACAGGATTTTTTAGATATTTTTACAGGAAAACAATAAAAAAATTATTATCCAGAATATGATTTTTGCCCTAATATCAAAGGTCTTACTAGAAAAAAAAACAAATATTATGATCCAACGTGAATTTTCTTGATAAACAAAACTGACCGTGCCTGGTAACATATGTATGTAAAATGGCTAGAAATAGCATTTTAGCTTAGCGTAAAGATGACAATTTAAGCAAAGATGCTCCAAACTTACTTCAAACTTACTTGTCTGTCTGCTCGTATGAATGTAACACATCATAAGAAAGTGTTTCACCGCTGTTCAAATGCATTTTGTATCGCATCATTTATATGTATACATGTTTTTCATCTGAAAGGACTAAATATTAAATGAAACAAATGACAATAAAATGCAAAGTAATCTCTTCAGTAATCAAAATACTTTTTGAACGTAACTGTATTCTAATTACCAATTATTTAAATTGTAACTGTAGTGGAATACAGTTACTTATACTTTGTATTTTAAATACGTAATCCTGTTACATGTATTCAGTTACTCCCCAACCCTGCACGTAAGTACTTTCTCAGGCCCTTCTTGAGTCATAAATAGACTCACAACTTACTGTACATAATTTCAGGTGTACACCCAAATGACAAATGACAATAGCCATCACACTGTTCATATGTTATAAACTTTTGCACAGTACTGTATATATACCACTCAGCCACAACATTGAAACCACCTGCCTAATATTGTGTAGGTCCCCCTCATGCCACCAAAACAGTGCTAACCTGCCTTGTTGATGAGAGAGGTCAAAAGGGAATGGCCAGACTGGTTCGAAAAGTCTACGGTAACTCAGATAACCGCTCTGTACAATTGTGGTGAAAAGAATATCATCTCAGAATGCTATTCTGTGATCGGGTTGGTGCTGTTTTGGCGGCACGAGGGGACCTACACAATATTAGGCAGGTGGTTTCAATGTTGTGGCTGAGTGCTATATATACAGTACTGTGCAAAGGTCTTTGGCACATAAGATGTTTCACATAAGCATTTGTCTTAAGATTGTTATTTATATCTTCAGCTTTAGTGTGTCAATAAGAAATATAAATGTTAGACTCACAAACATTACTTTTGCAAATAGAAAAGATTAGAATAGAAGAACAGGGAGCCCTGCAACAGATGTCATGGACTCCACAAAGCCCCCCACTGAACATCATGTCAGTCTGAGGTTACATAAAGAGACAGAAGCAGTTGAGACAGCCTAAATAGATAGAAGAACTGGGGCGAATTCTCCAAGAAGCTTGGAACATCCTATCTGCCAATAACCAAGAAAAACTGTGTCCAAGTGTACCTAGGAGAATTGGTGCTGTTTTAAAGGCAAAGGTGGTCACACCGAATATTGATTTAGCTTTTTTATGTTTACTGGACTTTGTATGACATTAAGTGATAAATGAAAACTATTTATGTCATTATTTTTGAAGACATCCTCACTATGCAACATTTTTCACAAGTGCCTAAAACTTTTGCACAGTAATTTGTGTGTGTGTGTGTGTGTGTGTGATATATATATATATATATATATATATATATATATATATGTGTGTGTGTGTGTGTGTGTGTGTGTGTGTGTGTGTTACGCTATTTATAAGAGAAAGACTGAGAAATACTAAAGAGGTGTGGGCACAACTCAAATAAATAAATAAAAAAATGGATGAGGTACGGGGGAGAAATGAGGTCCCGGGCCTCTAAAGACCTGAGGTATGCGTTTAATGGTTAAGGTAGTTGACAAATAACATGGACCTAAACTTTATAGACATCAAACTGTGACCCATGCATTTTAAAAAGTACAAACATGTAAGTTCTCTATTAATATTGACATTAGGCCATGGAAAGCATATAGAAAGCGTTGTTTAAAATACCTTTAGATGGAGAGCATCATGTCAAACTTATTTTGCTGCTTGCCTTGTTGACATGTAATGTCAACTGCTACCCAATAGCCTAATAATAACCTACAGTAACAATGGTATTTTAGACACTTATTATCGGGAATTTTTGGTAGGGGAGTGTTTAACAGTCTTCTTTTTTGTTTCCATCCCCATGACATCCCAACATCAATAACTGCCTTGTTGTAATTTAGTTCAGTGGTTTAGTTTATTAGTTTAGTTACCATATAAATTATGGAGAGGTGTGCTAGCCACGTGTCCCGGGGCAGGTGGGGACTCTAGTGGGACTCTGAAGGTAGAGAGTATCTCAGGAAGGATGAGGCGCTGGATGTAACAGAGGAAGCGCTCTTGTTCACTTTAAAGCCATTCATTTCTCTACGCGACGGTGTGCTGTTGTATGCTGTCAATCCACTCAAGAAGAAAAATAAACAAGCCGGCGACATAAATAACTGCTCTCTTTCCTAATACGGTGTCTTTATGTTAATTCCTGTTAATTGTACGGGCAAGAGGTTTGTTTTCATGCAGCGCTCACAGACCGGAGGCGAGTGTCCGTGAGAAAGGAGGAGCTACTACGAGCTCTATTGAACAGGGTGAGAGACGTGAGTGGATTAGTGAATATTCATTTGCATTGTTTTACAGTGAGTGAAAGCGCATGAGGGAAAGTGAGAGGTGAGGTGGGCAGCAGCTCGCATGAGAACGAGATTAGCGGCTGATGCAATCTGAGATCTTTTGACATTGTTGCTGAGCTGAGAACAGGAAACGCCGCTGCAAAACATAGGCCTGCCAATGAATGAATGAACGAACGAACGAGCCGAGGTGGTTTGCTGTTTTGTTTCGCTGTCCGGGCGATCATAATTTAGAGTGCTCTCTTGCGTTTGCAGTGTGCAGGACGCTCTCTAGCTGTTTAACTGGTACGTAGTTCGTGAAAGTATCATGAAGCAACATGAATGGAGAAACATTTAGGCGCCGTTAGCTCTAGAATTTCTGGGATAACGGTTATAGATGATTATATCCCAGACAAGTGTTTGTCAACACCGCTAGAGAGGCGGGTTGAATTATTGTGTTTAATTGCAATGTGATGGGGATGTCTATTACATTGCACACATTTGGACAGAAACATGTTGACAGTGTGCGCTTTAATCTTTCTTTGTGTGTGGACTGTATCAACAGTTCTGAAATAATGCACTTAAAACACATCCCGCTATGCAAGTCTGTGATTGGAATAATTCTAATATATTTAAATACACACTGAAGCCTTTATATTATTTAGGCCTATAAGTCCTGTTATTTATTACATTTTTTTATTTGTGTTCCAATAAATATAAGATGTTATTGATTCATAGATGTGATTAATTGAAGCGTAACAGATTGAAGATATACAATGTATAGTCTTATGATAGCCTATGTTAGGCTATATTATATAAGCCTACTAATCATACATGTGACCTGCTTCATCATTTTTGTCAATCTGCCTGTAAACAATTGTTAGGAAAATTACTCGTGTCATGCTCAAAGTAGATGTCCTAAACTACTTGCCAAAACTATGGTTTGCTAATATTAAATCTGTGGAGTGGTTAAAAAATGATCTTAATGACTTTAGTCTAAGTGTATGTAAACTTCTGACTTCAACTGTGTGTGTGTGTGTGTGTGTGTGTGTATATAAGTATATACACTGATCAGCCACAACATTTAAACCACCTGCCTAATATTGTGTAGGTCCCCCTCGTGCCGCCAAAACAGCGACAACCCGCATCTCAAAATAGCATTCTGAGATGATATTCTTCTCACCACAGTTGTACAGAGTGGTTATCTGAGTTACCAAAGACTCTGTCAGTTCGAACCAGTCTGGCCATTCTCTGTTGACCTTTCTCATTAATAAGGCATTTCCGTCCACAGAACTGCCGCTCACTGGATGTTTTTTGTTTTTGGCAACATTTGGAGTAAATTCTAGAGACTGTTGTGTGTGAAAATCCCAGGAGATAAGCAGTTACAGAAATACTCAAACCAGCCCGTCTGGCACCAACAAACATGCCATGATCCAAATCACTGAGATCATTTTTTTTTTTTTTTTTTCATTTTGATGGTTGATGTGAACATTAACTGAAGCTCCTGACCTGTGTCTGCGTGATTTTATGCACTGTACTGCTGCCACACAATTGGCTGATTAGATAATCGCATGGATGATTGTTGGTGCCAGATGGGCTGGTTTGAGTATTTCTGTAACTGCTGATCTCCTGGGATTTTCATGCACAACAGTCTCTAGAATTTACTCTGAATGCCAAAAACAAAAACTATCCAGTGAGGGGCAGTTCTGTGGACGGACACGCCTTGTTGATGAGAGAGGTCAACAGAGAATGGCCAGACTGGTTTGAACTGACAAAGTCTACGGTAACTCAGATAACTGCTCTGTAAAGTTGTGCTCAGAAATGCTATTTTGGGATGCGGGTTGGCGCTGTTTTGGCAGCACGAGGGGGACCTACACAATATTAGGCAGGTGGTTTTAATGTTGTGGCTGATCGGTGTGTGTATATATATATATATATATATATATATATATATATATTCAGTATAAATAAATGTTAGATCTAATTGCCTCAAAACCAACCTTTAGAGATTACACGCAATGATCTCATGGAACAGGAACATTTTGCAGTTCATAGTGACAAACAGGTGTTTAGGAAAGTCCTGTGGTAGTTTTGGTTGCCATTTAGTGTTTTTGGAGAAAATAAAACCAAAGGAGCCTTTTACACCGGGGAGCCTTTAGCCCCATTGTACCCTGTATTAAGCATGTGTTTGCAATGTCTCACCAGGTTTCGAAACCTATTTTCCAGTATGACTGCACTCAGACAGAGGAAGAGCAGCAAAGGAAAGGACCCGGGGCCCAGAATTCAGAACCTGAAGCCAGAGTGTATAGCTGAACCCACAGAGAGGTTTGCAACAGGTCAGTTCTGTTGCTGAAGTAGTAAATTTAAGATTAAGCTGGATAAGATGAGCCAGATCCTTGAGATGTGAATATAAAGATTAAAAGTATTTAAAGACAGACCATGTGAATCAAGTTTAAAACATTTTGCAAATACAAGACAGAATATTTGATGGATGTGCAGCCCTCCTTTTTCTTTCAATTTTGTTGTTGTTGTTTTTTTACTCGTTTGTTGCTTATTGCTTGAACTTGAAAATAAGTAAACCAGTGCTTACATAGGATTTAAGTTGTGGGCTAGTCATATAATGTTAACTATAGCTCATGCATGTCTCTTTTCCTTTTTTTTAATTTATTTTTTTAATATATTTTTCATATGGGTTGTTTATATAGTGTACTGTACACAGTAATATTACTGTGATTCTCTCCAGGTGGTTTCATATTGTGTCTAATCACTGGCTCAATAGTGGGAGTTAGCCTGGGCCTGCTGTGCTGCATCTATGTGGCTACACTTCATGAAAATGACCTGTGGTTCTCCAATATAAAGGTAAAATCCAGGGGGCATATTTCAGAAAACTTCCTATCTTAAGTTAGGATCTTTCTATAATACACCCAGAGCTTAAATCTTTTATTTACATTTTTTATAGTGTCCTGGGAAAGTTAAAATATACAGTACATGTAAGATGTAGCTTAATTTTGGCCTGTTTCTAGTGTGGGTTCGGTTTATGTGGGAAGAATTCTGGACAGAATGTTTTTGCAATATGTGTATTTAGAGAGGGAGGCAAACATTTACTTTGCAGGCTTTGAAGGAAAGACAAAGGTCTTTTGAGTGTTCTTAGGCTACATGCCTAATACAAAAAACAGCTCAAGAGTTCTAGATTCATAATGTGTAGTTTAGTCAGTGATGGTGTTATCATCTTAAAGTCTCACACGCATTTTCTATTGAAAAAGAATTATTTTCAATATGTGCTGAAAGATTATTTTTTTATGCTGAAAGATTATTATACTTTGGCAGTCACATAAACTGTTAGCCAGAGTTTGGGCTGCAGATCACATTATGACTTCCAGAGCTAAAACAGAAGAAATCACTGAGCCAAAAAAGTTATGTCATGTTCAGTTGGATAGGCATGTCTCAGTGCATGATTTACAGCCGCTAGTTTTGAAATAGATCACAATTTTTCCTTGTTGTTCATATATTTATTTATAGTGTCAGGCATGCAGTTTCTTTTTTTTTTTTTTTTTTTTTTTTATGCCTGTGTTCTGTTTCATCCTTCTTTTTTAAATCAAAGCCTTACAATATTCAAACTTTAGCTTCTTTTATGGAACATTCCATACATAGTATATTTTGTTTCTCATGACATAATGCTCTTATAAATGCTCTGAATTACTATGCACAAGGGATGGGACGATATTGTCATCTCACAATTCGGTTCGGTATACGATATGATATTCACGATTCGGTTTAATCTTGATTCCTTTTTTTTAATCTTTTTTATTTGGAATGCCCAATTTCCACTACTTAGCAGGTCCTCATGGTGGCGCAGTTACTCACCTCAATCCGGGTGGCGGAGGACAAGTCCTAGTTGCCTTCGCTTCTGAGACAGTCAATCCACGCATCTTATCACATAGCTCGTTGTGCATGACACCACGGAGACTCTGCATGTGGATTCTCATGCTACGCTCTACGATCCAAGCATAACTTACCATGCACCCCATTGAGAGCGAGAACCACTAATCGCGACCACGAGGAGGTTACCCCATGTGACTCTACCATCTCTAGCAACTGGGCCAATTTGGTTGCTTAGGAGACCTGGCTGGAGTCACTCAGAACACCCTGGATTCGAATTCACGACTCCAGGGGTGGTAGTCAGCGTCAATACTCGCTGAGATACCCAGGCCCCCCATAATCTTGATTCTTAAATAAGGAAGTATTAAAGAACATTTTTTATTTATTTTTTGCACAAAGTACACGTTATCATTTCTCATCAAAATATTTTTTTTAATACACAAAATAAATTATCAAAGTTTAAATATTAAGAGTTTCTAGTATACTTTTATAAGAGAAGATCACAAAAAAAAAAAAAAAAGCCTTCTAAAATAGTGGGCTACATTCAGGCTGATCAGTTGCAGAACAAGCAATAGAACTGAACAGAACCTGTCTTGGAAAGGCATGTTTAAGTGTATATATATATATATATATATATATATATATATATATATATATATATATATATATATATATATATATATATATATATATAATTTTTTTTTTTTTTTTTTTAATAATTTGTTTGTCATTATTATTATAATCACATTTAAAAATATAAAAATTCTACCAAAATAATATAATATCATGAAATTGTATATATAATAGTGATATGAGTTATCAATGTTTGAAATAATGTGTAAAATGTACAGGTAATAACATTAAGTTTACATCCATTTGTATGACAAGCGCTAAAAAGGTTACTCTCATTTTAAGAGAACAACATGCATGTCACAGATTTGCACACAGTTGTTTCGATTTGTTCATTAATGACAGAAAAGTCTCAGTTTTTAGCACATTCGTGCTATTTGTGATTCAAATAAAAATTTATTTTTACTTTTTTATCTGTCTGTAAAGAACAAAAGTGAAAATACTGCCTAAATGATTTGCATGCGCAGAGTAAGATTTGTAAAAGCGTAAATGAAGTTACAAGCTTGATAGAAACATATCAGAATCAGCTTTATTGCCAAGTATGCTTACACATACAAGGAATTTGTCTTGGTGACAGGAGCTTCCAGTGTACAACAATACAAAAACAATACAAAAACAGCAGCAAGACATAGATAATAATAAAAAATAGTTATACACATATGTACATACACACACACACACACACACACACATACACACACACACACACACGTACATACATACATACACACATACGTAGTGCAATCTAATTCACATCTGTTATGTACAGTGCAAATACAAATCTGTTATGTACAGTGCAAATGTTTTTTTTATTATTTATTTTTTTTCTCCAGAGGAATGAAATGGCAGAAGATGTTGGATGTGTTGGATAAATATAAAAAAGACTAAACTGTGTATTGCACATAGTTATTGCTCAGTGGGTCAATTTAACTGTTCATGGGATGGATAGCCTGAGGGAAAAAACTGTTCCTGTGCCTGATGGTTCTGGTGCTCAGAGCTCTGAAGCGTCGGCCAGAAGGCACATTTGCACGCAGAGTAATATTTGTGAAAGCGTAAATCAAATTGCCAGTGTAAAAATATTTTGCATGTGTACAGAAAGTTTTTTAAAAGTGTAAATCAAGTTGCAAGTGTAAGAAAAAAAATATTAGCAATAATTTAATGCTTTGCATAAGTGTAATTCATGTGTTGTAAATTAGTAATTTCGTATTAACACAAAGTAAATTTGGTGTGTATTCTTGGTGTGGGTCTACCTGCTCCTAGTAACCAATCAAATGAGGTTTTACTTGACCAGTTTACTCTGACCTGATTGGTTTAATAACATGACAGACAGCTTCTTCTTCATATGGATCAGCGTTGTTACTCTGGGTATCTCTTCTCGCTTAAATATTAAACTGAAATATTAATACATACACATTCTTTTATTGCGAGTGTAAAGTTGAGCTGACTCCATTTATTGATATAAATCTAAATCTTGTTTTCAAATATTTCTTCTCGTTGCTGTTTATTATTTTAATTATATTTTAATTACTTTCAATTATCATTGACATGGCAAATGGGTGGATGGATGGATGGAACTTGCTGGTATAATTGAACTCATTCTAAAAAACAAAATTATATAAGTAAACTATCTGTCTATATGTTCACAGAGTTTTGTTTTATATGGCTTACTTTATTAATTTGTTTTCTAGTATGAGTTCTGTGATACCAGCTAATTCCATCTATTCACCAAAATGCCTTTCCAATGATAATTAATATTGAATATAATTAAATTGTGTATGTATTAATATTTCAGTTTAATATTTAAGAGAGGAGAGATACCCAGAGGAATGACGCTGTGCCATATGAAGAAGAAGCTGCCTGTCACATTATCAAACCAATCAGGTCAGAGTAAACTGGTCAACGAAAATCTCATTTAATTGGTTACTTGAAGCAGGTAGACCCGCCTTCCCCCTTGCGCTTGCAAAACTCTTTTCAGTAAGAAATTTGTGCCAAAAGTGTGAGTGCAACAAAGATAAGACGGAACAGTGTATATCAGATTATTTCTGGAAAATATTTATGCCACAAACACAACTCATTTACATGTTTGCAGTAGTTTATTTTACACATACAGACTGATTCTACACAGTCAACCCGTTTTGCTGTTCATGACACCCTTTCTTTGCTTGCATATCGCTGATTGCAGGTTTGCAATGTTTTTGGCCATGTTTAGGTGTAAAAACAATGCCAAAATTGTAAGCGCGAATAAAAGGGAGTCAGAAGAATGCACACCAAATATACTTTGTGTTAATACGAAATTACAGATTCACAACAGATGAATTCCACTTATGCAAAGCATTAAAGCATTTTCTTACGCTTGCAACTTGATTTACACCTTTACAAAATGTTCTGCAATTTATTTTTACACTTGTGATTTGATTTACGCTTTCACAGATCTTACTCTGTGCATGCAAATTTTTCTATTACGCTTGTTACTTCATTTACGCTTTTACAAATCTTACTTTGCGCATGCAGATCATTTAGGCACTATTTTACCTTCATATGAACTAATCAAGTTTGAGTCAAGTCCGAGTCCAAAGGGGGACTGAGTTGGATTTGGATTTAAACTGGAGTGTCAATATCAGGGGCGCAACTATCCATTTATGGATATAGCTGGACTTGAGACCATACTCAAGTCAGAGTCTGACTTCAAGTCCAAGTCTGAATTCTAGTACCCCAACTCTAGGGCGCAAAATGGACACTGTAAACTGGAATAGTGGACAGTGGAAATCACTTCACTTTTTTAAATTTTTTTATAAGGGATGTTACAGATGGCACTCTATATTTGAACTAATACAGTACTGTGCAAAAGTTTTAGGCACTTGTGAAAAATGTTGCATAGTGAGGATGTCTTAAAAAATAATGACATGAATAGTTTTCATTTATTACTTAATGTCATACAAAGTTTAGTAAACATAAAAAAGCTAACTCAATATTCGGTGTGACCACCTTTGCATTTAAAACAGCACCAATTCTCCTAGGTACACCTGGACACAGTTTTTCTTGGTTGTTGGCAGATAGGATGTTCCAAGCTTCTTGGAGAATTCGCCCCAGTTCTTCTATCTATTTAGGCTGTCTCAACTGCTTCTGTCTCTATATGTAATCTCAGACTGACACAATGTTCAGTGGGGGGCTTTGTGGGGGCCATGCCATCTGTTGCAGGGCTCCCTGTTCTTCTATTCTAATCTTTTCTATTTGCAAAAGTAATGTTTGGGAGTCTAACATTTATGTTTCCTATTGACACACTAAAGCTGAAGATATAAATAACCATCTTAAGACAAATGCTTTTGTGAAACATCTTATGTGCCTAAGACTTTTGCACAGTACTGTATGTGTATCCTTTTTGTTCTGGCATGGTAAAGTACTACAGGTTATCTCAGATTTCAAAAAATTTAAGTCAGAGTGTGACTGCAGTGGAAAAAGGGAAGCACATGCACACCAGTTGGTATTTTATGGCTTGCTTATGAGTCATCATACTTTCATCTGCACTCTTGCATTTGTAAATGTGACTGGTACCTTCTGAATCATGCTTGCAAGGACTGGATGACCACAGTTTTCTTCTCCATATGTTTCTTTCGTCTGCAGTTGAAGAACGCCTACAGGACTGAGTGAGCATAAAGCGAGTGCTTTATTTACTGGCAAAATAAATTGTACTGCAAATTAATTGCCTGTTCTGTTTCAGCTGTGAGAATGCTCACTGGTGTAGCAGCTAATCAAATGTTACTGCAGAGAGTCTTCATTAAAAACAGGCAAATTCTGTGTTGTTTTTGTAATCCTTGCTTAACTTTTTAGCAGAAGTTTTGTAAATGTAAAACAGTATACATGAATTTCGTCAGTGATGTCTAGATATTGCCATAATTTTTGAGCAAAGGCATTTGCAGTCCTGTATGTGTCTCCTCTGGGAGACTGTCCTGCGGCGGAGACAGCTGCCACTGGAAAGCTCCTAAATTCATTTTGTGTGAAGTTATCTCTTTGACAGTTATAGAACCTCACTTTCTTCATTTCAAGGTGAATGTGGTTCCAATTTTAGCTCAAATAATTGTTTTTACAAATGCTACAATCTTTTTAAATTATGGTCCAAGTGTTTTTTTGTTTTTTTTTACTTTTTTTTTTTTCACTGAATACCAAGAGGTCACAAGTTGTGCGGCCCACATGCTTTCCTTCCTGTCTCAGCCCCTCTGTCTGATCACATGTAAAATTTTCCTTCAGCAGATTGTTGTTTGGTGCCGACTGGAGCGTAGAAATTATCTCATGAGGTTTTGTGTTATTGTTTTAATACGTACGCTATAAAGCTTTTGGGCAAGAAACTCTGGAAATACTCAAGAACAAATGAGGGAGCTGACGGTCTTCTACAGGGAGAGACAGAGGAACATCTAGGAAAGACAGGGAAGACGCAGGATAATAATATTTGAGGATGAGGGTTCGTCGCAAGAGGAACAGCAATTTAGATGATAACACAGGGACCTCCCAGGATAGTCTGCCTTTGGTAAACTTTGGGGCAAAAGACAATCAAAGGGATTATAGGAATGGCCAGGGGGACACAGAAGGGTGCCCAAAGCTTTCATGGAGTCACATTCCAGGACAAAGCTGTTGGCTGGTTGTTGTCATAGCAGTGGGTTTGAGGTTGGCAGGGGTTATTGGGCTGTTTCATGCATGGTGTGTTAATTCTATACATGAGAACCTACTGTGGTTTTCACACCTAAAGGTTAGCAGAACCAGGGTCTGTCTTGATTTTTGTCTTCTAGAATGTTGCTAACAGACATTGTTAAAAGAAGATGTAAACGTGTGTCTTTTTGTATCATGACAAGTGGTCTTAGTCATCAAGTCATTCCTTTTCCAGCCAGTTCTAATTGTGTTATGCTCCATTTTTACTTCTTAAAATCGACTCTGTGTCTTTCAGTGTTTTAGAAGAATAAGCATTAAAGCATTTAAAATTTATGAACAGATATGAATGTGTAAAACAAGTCTCCTCAAACTAATCCCAAATTTGATTTGAATCTAATCCATGTGGAACACATGGATTTTTTTGGTTGAATGTTTTTTAATTATGAAAAAAAAAAAAACAAAAAAAAAACACTTCCTCTATGAAATTACCCGTATTTACAGCAGCTGCTTTTCTCAAGGCTTTTATTGCGACTAAAATCTATTTATGCTAGCCAGATAGCAGCTTTGATTTCTTTCTTAGATGGAAAATGCATTTCATTTTAACACTGTGTACTCATGTTGGGTTTCTTGGCCTACTTAATTTTAACAGAATTTTCCCCTTTCTTTTTGCCTGTTAGGAAGTCGAGCGTGAAATCTCCTTCCGGACAGAGTGTGGCCTTTATTACTCCTACTACAAACAGATGTTGAAGGCCCCTTCTATACAGCAAGGTATAGATATTTACACACATACTGTATGTGCAGCTGATTCCCACAAACTGGAAAGACAGATTTACTGGTTATATGATCCCTCTTGCTGCCTGTCATCTTTCTTAAGGACCACTGACGATGGCTCATCTTTTTTATGTTAAAAAAAGAAAATATAGCCCTGAGAATGGGATCTTTCTGTTTTTATAATGTTTTACAATGTAAGAGATATCCAATTACTTCCTTAAATACTTTTTATCTCATTTTTGTTCTTTCCTTTATTTATTTAGATCAGTCCATTTAGTAATGGCAGGTTTCTTGAACTGCTCTGTCTGCTTTCTGTTATCACTTATGTAATACGAGAGTAATCGAAGGAATGCTTTATTACGTAATCTAACCATATGAGTGTGACCAGTCTCAAAAAATAGAGGAAAAAGAGGAAATGCACAACTTTGCTCTAAGTGGTCTCTGACAAGCTAATTCCCTTAAAAGCTCCATTTGGAAATAATTCCTTTTGTGCTTCTACACTGAAAAGCATCACAATTAGGTCATTACCAATTAAGACTGAAATGGTTAGAACTGCAGCTATGCCAACCGCTGTTCTCTAGACACCACTACAGTTTGGCCTTTGTACTTTAGTAGAGTAAAAGCATGTTCCGAGCATTGCTTTTCTACTTAGTAATCATGGAAATAGATTACCATAAAACTTTATAGCAAATGTCATGGCATATCTGCAATTGTATAAAGAAAGTTGATGTTGTGTAAATCCGAGAACCACTTGTATTATATGTTTTAGTGGCAATTTAGTCCATTTTGGCCCATCCTACAACAACTGAACCCTTTAAATTCTGCATTATTATCTGCATATGGGCTTATTAGGGCCAAGCACTGAAGGTGTAAGCCCCTATTGTATCTGTTCAGTTTCTTCTTATTATTAATTTTCCTTTGGCTGAGAGTGTATGGCAGCCCCATGAACAGTTTGAAGGAAAGTTATGAATTCTGGCACAATGATAGGGGTGGGTAAGTCTACCCTCCACACAAAATGTTGAGTCTCTAGGACAAACTCTATAGCTCTACCGCCAGTCAAAAATTCACTTTTATATTGCGCATAAATTTTGAACGGTTTTGTCTAGAAACAAAATTCTTCATCTACAAATCTTGTCCGATTATCAAAAATATTTTCTCAGATGATCTTTAGACTGAGCTGCACAAGATTTATCAAACTCTTTTTGACTTATGGAACCTTTACCGAATTACAATGTTACGAAGTTAACGAGGTTGGTGTAATACTGGAAGTGAAGTTGTATCTCAGCAAAGCTTTGTTCTATCAAAGCAAAATTTAATATGCTTCATTTGGCCATGATCTGATGGTACATGCAAAGTTTGGAGACAGTGCCACCTATGAAAAAAAAAAAAAAAAATCTCACAAATGGCTTTTTCTGCCAATAACTTTTGAACAGTCTGTCCGAAAATTATGAGGTTAATGTCTATGGATTTCTTAGGTCATGAGGATTTCAAGGATACCAGTATTTACGAACCTGATATCGGCTGCGTCGGCTCTCTGGCGTCTCCACCATTTTGAATTTTATTACAAAGTAATGAATCTTTTGAACACTTTGTTGGATTTGAAAGAAAAGTGGTATGTGTCTTCGAGATCACTTCAAGAGTTTGGGTACAGTGCTACATAGTGGTCAAAATGCTCAGTCAATTTAAGCAAAAACTTTTTATCTATCATTGTTTCCTTATTCTAAGTCTTCAGAAAATGGTAGTGAAAATGTTTTTATTATTATTATTATTATTGTCATTATTATTATTTTACAAAAACTGCATGAACAACCATAGTATCTCAGCAACAATTTTGTGTGCTGACTCTTAGCTTGGTATGTCTCTTTAGCACCTGTCAAACTTGTGGCAGTGTGGCGCAGAGGTAGGTGAGAAATACCTATGTGCTCTGGAGATTGAAAGGTTACTGGTTCAAGCCCAGCTTGGGGCAACTTGTGGATCATTGAGAGTTTGCATCGTACATTATATCCACTCTATGCTTACTTGCAGTTGTGTTTAGTGTGGGATGCATGCTGCCCTTTGATGAAGTGTGCTCTTTTAATTTAATTAAGTTTAAAGGTAAAGGATGCAAGCCAGGGCACTAATCGTATGTTTTTCCAATCCAGCTTCTATAAAATAATTTGCCCTGCCTACCTTAACAAACTATTCCAATGAAATCAGTTGAAACATCCTTCAGCCATGTCATCTGAATGGCTTAGTGTGCCAAGCACTGGCCCACTACACCAAAGGATCTTTATTTTAATACTGCTAGTTAGAGTGCTTTTGAAAATTATACGTGTATTGACCTTTGAATCTGCATGTTGTGCTTACTTTATCATGCATGCAATTTATACCTTACTGTGTAATTGCATTTTTGTTTTCTTAGGAACTGCATTAACTCAGAAATTATTTTGTGAGCTGAATCTAAAGTTTAGGGTGGCCTGGTTGCTCAGTATGTAGCACTATTGCCTCTCAGCAAGAAGGTCCCCAGTTTGAGTCCCAGCTCACCTACTTATGTTAGTTTCATACTCATGTTAACATTGGCTATTGATGAAATTACTCTGATGTCACACCGCAGGAAACCCCGTTTCCGGGTTCTTACGAGCAGCAGATTTCAATGGTGGAAATAGGCAGCGCTGCAGTTTAAATAATCTTTTAAGCTTAATAGAATGTAAAAATGTATTTTAATGTTAATAAAAGTTATTATAATGGAAATTATATGGTTTACAGTGAAGAAAGTATGTGGGTTCTTTTCTGAAATATCGGCAAAACAAGTTTTAACTTGGTTACTATTGCAGCCCCATGAGCCATTTGAATTAAAGTTTTTTTTAAATTTGGCACTGATTAGAGGTTGCCCCATAACCCCCATTTGTTTTTATAATGTAGCCCCAGGTCATTGCATAATGGTCTAAATTTCATAAATTGTGCTTGGCCCTTAATCGCTGCTTGCAGCTATATTTATTATTATTATTTTAAGTCCTAATTACTATGGAAATATTACTTGTCTTTATTGGTATTTACTGATATGTATTTCCTAATATTTCCTTTGTAGGTAAAAGTACATATACCTTATATCCTTATGACTAGTGGCACAGCAGACTATATATGGAAATCAGTTCCACATATTGCTTTGTGTTAGGCGGGTCTGATGATGTTGTTGCCCCTTTTTTCAAAACCTCCTGGAATAAGTTATATAAATTAATATCTGGATTAAGTGTACTCTTAACTTGACTATTCTTAAATAACAAATTTGGGATTCAGCCATTTGCCACTTGTTTATAAGTGACCTCCAAAGAATTATACAACTTGCCGTTTTATGAAAGTCACAGTACTATGGAATGGACATGATTAAGTCCATCAACCAATTTTGTTGAGTTAAATCAGAGAGGCAACAGTCAAAGTTTGTTTGTTTTATATACACAATCATCCAAATATAACTGATTATCCTATAAGTTTACATGCTTTTTCCAACACAGACAGTGAAGACTGGTGTTTAGTAAAGACCGGGGGCTGTTTTTTTTTCTAATCTCAGTTTTATTTGCTTAATCTAGTCCTTTTCATTTTAGCCTTTTACATATCATAGATTGATATGTAAAAATTGGCTATCAAGAATATTAAGGTTCACAAGCTTCCTCACCTAGTATAGGACATGTTGTATCTTTTATCCAATGCATGTTAGCATTGAACATGTATATTGTATGTTTATTGTCCCTGAGCTTTATGTCAAAGTCTTCTAAATATGTAATAGGGTGATTCTTATAAAACCTGTCAAGAAAATGCCTTGGTCATAATCAATACCAAATAAATACATAAATAAATAATCTTGTTTTATTTCAGAGTAAAATAGGATGAGGACATTTCCTTGATGGATTTCGAGAGAATCACCCAGTAATGTCTGTGGAAAGTTTGAGATATTTGAACAAGTTTATCGAAAGGTTTGTGTGTGTGCCCAGGTCTGTATGAGCTTATTCATGACAACACTACTGAATCCAAGAGGACAATAAACATTCTACAGCGTATGAATATCTACCAAGAAGTGTTCCTTAGCATTTTGTACAAAATACTACCCATCCAGGTATTTAATCACTTCAATTTTCTTTGTGAGATGTGTAGATTCTCTTTAACTTTTTGCAGAATCCACCTTTTTACCTTCATTCTGTGCATGTGTGTGTTTTGCAGGCCTACTTGGAGCCAGTTTATTTCTACATCTACACAGTGTTTTCTTTGCAGACAGTTTATGTCATCGCCCTCTTTATCACTAGCTGGCTACTCAGTGACTCCTGGCTGGCTGGTGCCCTCACTGGAGTCTGGTATATTCTCAACAGGTATAAAGAGATTATAAGCATTCATACAAACAAAACTAACCTTTGCAGTTCATCCATCTAGAAGTAAGCAAATGCAAACGGTCATTGTTATGCAGTGGTCATCTGAATTCAGATAAGTGTGAAAGCTCAAAATATGAATTCAGTCTCTTAAGGGCAGAATGAAATGAAATTAAATGTGTCATCATTTAGAGGGCTGTTCTATCCAATGCAACATGCCGCAGCCAATTCATGGGACGTTCCCCTTCGAGCCACCTCAATTTTTTAAGTAGCTATCTTTGAAAATTGAAACAAAGTTTTATATATTTTCTCACAGCAAAAGACTGTGTTATGTGTTTGATTGTGTTGTAAATGTTTGTGTGCAGAGTGGACACCACACGTGTGGAGTTTACCATCTCTTTAAGGGAGAACTGGTCTATACCTTTCTTCGCTCTTCAGGTAGCAGCCATAACTTGCTACCTGAGGCCACATCTAAAACCCATTCACCAGGTACTTCTCTGCCCTGTCAAATTTAGATGTTGTCTATTTAGTTGCCAGTATCAATTGTTTTAGATATGCTTCATCATCTGACATCAGTCCTAGACATTTATAAGCCATAGCCATTTGTTTTAGTTCTTCAAATCTGCCATTTATTCTCCATTATGTTGAATTACTTGGATATTTTTTATACAATGCCAGTTCATAATGACCACAAGCTGTCGAACTCCAAAATGGACAAAAAGCACCATAAAAAATAGTCCATATGACTAGTACGCTAAATTCAATACTTTGTGTGATTAAGTGACCGAACATTAGGTCATAAGTCATTATTCACATTCACCTCTGCTGCAGTTCTCAAATCAAATCTTGCGCATATGGTGCATGTTTGATGTCATTATGTTTGGTTATGAGACAGTCAAAAACAAACAAAGTTAGACCTGCAAAATTTGAAAAGTATTCTTTTATTTATAAGTGTAATCAAGTCTAAAAACTCATCACTTTCAGTTACTTTCAGACTAAATAAGGAACAATTTACATGTCTGACAAGACAGAGAATCTAAAAGAGAGTAAAGTTGTGAAGTGATTTTTCACTGTTTGTTGCTTTTACGCAACACTTTTGTGAAATAATGAGCAGAGGTTAGCAGTTTGCCAGTGAAATATATGAAATATTTACTCTTCTGAGCACATATTTGTTCTCTCTCAGTATGTGAACAGCACAGAGTATAATACCTTTTCTGACATATGGTTCTTCACTGGAAAACCTCTCATTGTATGAGCTCTGAAGAAAAAAAAAAAAGTTAAAAAAAAACAAACTTGTTTTTCTTGGTTTTGGTTTTCTGGGCTGTTGGTATTGAACATAATTTTTTCTGTGTGTGTGTGATCTGAACCACAGAGGGTGGTTCTGTGGCTAGTGTTCGTCTCAACCTTCAGCTTCTGTTTGACATGGCAATTCAATCAGTTTGTCCTGCTGGTTCAAGCCCTTATAATCTTTACACTGGACTGCCTGGACTTCTTCACATCAGAGCAGGTACCACACAAATAAATAAATATTGAAGACCTTCCACCTTTCTGAGTTCATTCAAGGTTGGATATTTAACACTCTCTCTCTGTAGGTGGTTTCTTTGTACCTCATACAGGTGTTGAGTCTTTTATTGGTGTGGTTACTGCAGTTCTGTAATTCCATGATTCTGGGCTCTCTGGTTCTCAGCTTCATTGTGTCTGCTCTCTTCATTAAACACTTCCAGGTCAGTGTCCACCTCAGTACTATCAAACAGTCTTTGACTTAGATATCAATTAGCAAACATGACTGCACATAACACATCATCACTGCTTTTATCTTGTATGTTGCATGTTGATGATGAAATGGATAGTCATCAATTCAGAAATCCCTGACAGCACACATATGTGGCTATTTATTATACAGTTAGTTCCAGTTACTTCCAGTCATCTAATGTTATTGGGCAAGCCCATTCCTAGAGTGCTAATATTTAGTATAACAGCACCAAGACATTTTACTGTTTTTAACATTCTAGTTGTCTGTGTTCGCAGAGTTACTGTATAGACAGACTTTCAAATAACCGTCATATGCTAGGACAGCATTTAGCATACTTTTTTGTGACGTTTATTGTTTAGAAACTATGATGATCTCTGACCTTTGTCCCAAAGCAGGATTAAGCTTCTAGCTTGGTAAATTGAATTTGCAGTATGAGTACAATGGATTGTTTTTCAGCTAGGTTCATTACCATAGTAACTTACGCTAAATGGCAAATCTTCTCAGGTTTATGCTTCGCAGGTTATGTTCTAGATCAGAGATCTTAAACAGATTCTGAAAAAGTTGGCTCTGAGCAAAGTGACAAGTCACTCCACAAAACAGTTGTTTATGATAGTTATTTATTTGCGAGAAATACATTTTCTTCAGTCTTTTTTGTGTGTGTGGATTTTTCCCCTTTTTCACCCAATTTGGAATGCCCAATTCCTAGTGTGCTTTTAAGTCCTCGTGGTCGCTTAGTGATTCGCCTCAATCCGGGTGGCAGAGGACGAATCCCAGTTGCCTCTGCGTCTGAGACCATCAACCCGAGCATCTTATCACGTGGCTTGTTGAGCGCGTTGCCACGGAGACATAGCGCGTGTGGAGGCTTCACGCCATCCACCGCGGCATCCGCGCTCAACTCACAACGCGCCCCACTGAGAACGAACCACATTTTCCCACACTGGACATAAAATATCTATGAAAAAAAATAAACCTAAAATAATTGCAAGTAAGATGGATTAATATAATGCATATCATTAATGATCGATCGAGTTTAACATAGAAAACTTAAACATTCCCCAATATAGATCTGTCAGAAAGTGTGAATGCCACACAAACTCATTTCATGGATTTGCTGACAAAGATAACATGAAAAGATTTATTTTACTTGAAGTTTAGTAAAAGCACACTTGCACACCAAGTATGCCTTTTTGTGTGTCATGTTGCTAGAAATAAAGGACAAATAAGTCTTATTAGTACATCCTATCTACTCATTTTCCTATTGCTCACGTTTTTATTATTCAATAGTGTATTGATTTCTTATATTATTAAATTATATAAAATGTATAATTTAAATTAATACTAAAACTTTTTTATTATTTCAAATCAAGAAATGAAACTTTTAAAATTAATAAGCCTGAGTGTTCTTCTTGTGGACCCTAAAGTTACTTTCACATCGATATATCATCTGTTTTTATATTTTTTTATCACATTCAGATTTTTTTTTCATTCAGAGCCCCATCATGCTCTAGCAGCAGCAGCGATATTTCTTCTTGCTGTGGAAATGTCTTTAATTACATCATCATTTAATAGTGATTCTCTGTGCTGAGTAAATGTATTATAATTCTTCATGATTTCATAGTTGTCATTCCTGTTGTGTAAATGTATTTCATTGATCATATTTTTATAATCTCCTTTTGTGCTGTGTAACTGTGTTTAAATTCTTTTTCATGTTGCATGCGATTGGCTGTTCACTTCATTCATGTGAATGCGCTCGTAAACTAATCATAAACTCAGGATTTGATAGATAAAGTTGATAACAAGCATCTTGACACCACTTAACCCTAATGAAGTCTGATTGGATTCGATGGGTTTTGTCAAACTAAAACCAATCCTGGAATTCTGAATTTGTTCAACTTTCTTTTATGATACATGGCATTGCTCTTTTAAAGATGATTATCAGATGTTTGTACTCAAAAATGTTTAAAAAGAGCATGATGCTTTTTATTTAATTAACCCTTTTTTAAAGACATGTCTAACTGATTTACTTACATATTGGGATATTTATGTACTTGGATGCTACCTCTAAATGTATTCTGAATTACTCAATAGAATAAATACAACACATAAATAAAAAATAAAAATTAAACATTAAAAAAAAGGCAAAGTCTAAAGAATTGTTTATATGAAGTACTTCATCACTTTTGTTTTCCCGTCCTTACTTTACCTGTGTTACCTTAAGCTCAGTTCTGTGTTTCCTTTAAAAACAGAATCTTCGAATGTGGTAGTAATTGATTTATTAATATCTACTTTATGTGTGTGTGGTTTTCAGACAAGGCTAAAGACGGGCGGCTTTGTTACACGAGTAGGAAAACTGGCTCTTCACACACTCCTAGTCCTCACATTAACTTTCATCATCAATTATTCAGCCAAGGTGAGCTATAGATCATATTCTACATCCTTCGCCCTGTCATTACTGATAAAATAGAGCTTCTTTACATGGTCCTCCCTAGACACTAGCTTTACTTTCCCTCTCATTCTCTTTCTTATCTCCCACTCATAAAAATCCCACATCCGCAATCTGCAGAGACACCTGAATGAATGGCCTTATCGCTCACTCTCTCTATTTTAATTTACAGCAAATTCTGCAGCTGAAATCGGACGAGCACATCTTTAAGTTCATAAAGGCCAAGTTTGGCTTCAGGGCAACAAGGTAAGTCTTTGGTCCTGAGCTCCTAGATCTAAGCCTTTTTATCAATAGTCAAAGGCCATAACGTGGTGTCTTATTCAGAAGTGTGATCTACTTTTAGACTAGAGCCATTAATCCAGTGTAATTAACTGGTGGGAAAATAACATCTGGCATGGAATAAAATTTGCTCATCCACTAGATGTTTAGGAAGCCATTTCAGATAATCAGATGAATTTCTGCCCACAATTACCTGTATAATATATATATATATATATATATATATATATATATATATATATATACAGGTGCATCTCAATAAATTAGAATGTTGAGGAAAAGTTCATTTATTTCAGTAATTCAACTCAAATTGTGAAACTCGTGTATTAAATAAATTCAATGCACACAGACTGAAGTAGTTTAAGTCTTTGGTTCTTTTAATTGTGATGATTTTGGCTCACATTTAACAAAACCCACCAATTCACTATCTCAAAAAATTAGAATACATCATAAGACCAATAAAAAAAACATTTTTAGTGAATTGTTGGCCTTCTGGAAAGTATGTTCATTTACTGTATATGTACTCAATACTTGGTAGGGGCTCCTTTTGCTTTAATTACTGCCTCAATTCGGCGTGGCATGGAGGTGATCGGTTTATGGCACTGCTGAGGTGGTATGGAAGCCCAGGTTTCTTTGACAGTGGCCTTCAGCTCATCTGCATTTTTTGGTCTCTTGTTTCTCATTTTCCTCTTGACAATACCCCATAGATTCTCTATGGGGTTCAGGTCTGGTGAGTTTGCTGGCCAGTCAAGCACACCAACACCATGGTCATTTAACCAACTTTTGGTGCTTTTGGCAGTGTGGGCAGGTGCCAAATCCTGCTGGAAAATGAAATCAGCATCTTTAAAAAGCTGGTCAGCAGAAGGAAGCCTGAAGTGCTCCAAAATTTCTTGGTAAACGGGTGCAGTGACTTTGGTTTTCAAAAAACACAATGGACCAACACCAGCAGATGACATTGCACCCCAAATCATCACAGACTGTGGAAACTTAACACTGGACTTCAAGCAACTTGGGCTATGAGCTTCTCCACCCTTCCTCCAGACTCTAGAACCTTGGTTTCCAAATGAAATACAAAACTTGCTCTCATCTGAAAAGAGGACTTTGGACCAGTGGGCAACAGTCCAGTTCTTCTTCTCCTTAGCCCAGGTAAGACGCCTCTGACGTTGTCTGTGGTTCAGGAGTGGCTTAACAAGAGGAATATGACAACTGTAGCCAAATTCCTTGACACGTCTGTGTGTGGTGGCTCTTGATGCCTTGACCCCAGCCTCAGTCCATTCCTTGTGAAGTTCACCCAAATTCTTGAATCGATTTTGCTTGACAATCCTCATAAGGCTGCGGTTCTCTCGGTTGTGCATCTTTTTCTTCCACACTTTTTCCTTCCACTCAACTTTCTGTTAACATGCTTGGATACAGCACTCTGTGAACAGCCAGCTTCTTTGGCAATGAATGTTTGTGGCTTACCCTCCTTGTGAAGGGTGTAAATGATTGTCTTCTGGACAACTGTCAGATCAGCAGTCTTCCCCATGATTGTGTAGCCTAGTGAACCAAACTGAGAGACCATTTTGAAGGCTCAGGAAACCTTTGCAGGTGTTTGAGTTGATTAGCTGATTGGCATGTCACCATATTCTAATTTTTTGAGATCGTGAATTGGTGGGTTTTTGTTAAATGTGAGCCAAAATCATCACAATTAAAATAACCAAAGACTTAAACTACTTCAGTCTATGTGCATTGAATTTATTTAATACACGAGTTTCACAATTTGAGTTGAATTACTGAAATAAATGAACTTTTCCATGACATTCTAATTTATTGAGATGCACCTGTATATATATATATATATATCCACCCCTTTCTCTCTCTCTTACACACACACTCCCTCTCTCTCCCTTTCAGAGACTTTGATGCCAGTCTATATCTGTGTGAGGAGGCCTTTGGCTTGTTGCCATTGGTTACATATGAGCGGCTGGCTGGCACAGTGCTGCTCTATCCGTACTTGTGCACCCTCAGCGTGCTCTTCATTTTACTGCTTCTGGTGGCACTCTCTAATCTCAGGTGAAATTACCGCATCACTTCTTCTCTGGAAGAACGATACATCTTCACTACTGAATTTCACATTATAGCAAGACAAACTTAGGAATTTATACGATTTTAGTGCTAGATTATCTCATGTTCATTTTTCTAATTAGAATGCTCCCATAGAGCACAGAAATGGGCTAAAAATGACCACTAGAGCAATTAATTTATTTAGTTAAATAACCACCTTGATGTTACAGACCATAATAGCTACTTATAATTGGAGTTATTAGTCTTTATTAGATGTGGTGCATAATAATTGGACTCTAGATATTTTTTTCTATTAGGGCTTCTGAATATGTATTATTATGTTCCGTTCAAAGCAGATTTACTGTTGCTTTAGGGCTGCTGTGGCCCTCTCTTCTGTTCTGCTTGCATTCCTCTTATCAGAATCATCGTAGCGCACAAACACCCAGAGGGTTTGCACCACACACATAAACACACACTAATCAGATTGGCTGTTCACCTTTCTGTGCATTAAAAAAACCTAATAATAATCATCATGTCACTGATCCTTGCTCCTCTTTATGTTTTATGCATGTTTATTTCGTTTTTCCCTTTTGTTTGATTCCTAATTCTTCATTCCAGTGCGAATGGGTCAAGACAAATAAGCAGGGAGAGAGAGGAGTGGACCTTTAGGATGCGGCCAGATGTCGCTTACAATTTATTGCACACCGTCTTCTTTGGCCTACTCGCCTTTTCTACTATGAGGTGAACAACTTGTCATTTTGAAAGTTTGGTTGTTTAAGCCTGTATTTTTTCATTGCAAAAACATACTTATCTTAATCAGTATTTTTCCTTAATTTCCAGTAGAAAATATGTAAAAATCCTTAAAACAAGAAAGATTTTCTTGAGAAGCTGATTGCATATGATAATAAGATTTGTTTTCAGGGAATTTATCTTGAGATTACTTTTCTTTCCCCATTGCCTTTTTTTTTTTTTTAAGTATTAACTTTATATGAAGTATAAACAAGATTAAAGCAAGAAAAAAACAATTTGCCAATGGCTTAAGACATTAACTAAATTCATGATACATTCTCTGACAACTGACAGTCTTAATATCTTATGCAATTTTGTTTTTTTATAAATGTTTCTTGTTTACTATAAGCTTCCATTAGTTAACATTAGTTAATGCATAAGATATCATGGACTAACAAATGAACAATATAAGATTACAGTATTTAGTCATCTTGGCTTATAAAAAATGCAATTGTTCATTGTTATTTCATGTTAGTTCATAATGCATTAACTGATGTTAACATATACAATGTTAGATTATAATTATAATTACAATTATTAGATCCCAGCCTAATATGCAGAGCCAACTATTAAAAAGTCATTTATAAGTTGACTGGCTTTGTGGTGCTATCCAAACATGGTAACACTTTACAATAAGATTCCATTCGTTATGTTAATCCATTGGGTATCTGAACAAACAAGTAAAAATATATATTTTTACAGCATTAATCTTTGTTAATGTTGATTAATAAAAATGCAATTGTTCATTGTTAGTTAATGTTAGTTAATAGTGCATTAACTAAGTTAACATATCCAACTTTTGATTTAAAATTGTTTTAGTTGAAATGAACTTTAACTAAGATTAATCAATGCAGGAAAATTATTGTTCATTGTTAGTTCATGTTAACAAATGTTAACAAATGGAATCTTTTTGTATAGTGTTACCCAAAACATTCCTCTGTTTGTTTAAGCATATCAGCCAGCCCACACAGCAACACTGACTCAACCAATGGTGTGAGTTTTGGGCGGGACTATCTTTTTGCACAACCAATGAAAGACCGGGGGATTTTTCAGGAATTTGTTTGAAAACAGTGATTCTTTTTTGGTTTTGCTATTGGCACAGAAATCACACAGGAGTTTTAGACATTTTACTGGAAAACAAGACAAAAACACTGATAAGCAAACATTCTGTATATATTGCTGTATATCACTTTCTCCTTCTATATTTTCCTCACTTGCTGTCTGTAATTTCATTCCCTGCCACTAAGGTGCATCTCAATTTCAACCTCTTCTCAGCTATCGCTTTCATTTCCTGTCCTCCACGCTGCTTCTGATTTGTGATCTTCTTCATCTTATTAGTCCATATCCCAAGTGGACGGTTCAGTCGAAATTTTAATGATGAGTGAATTATGGTGGAAAATTGCGATATCGCTTCATAAAGTTTAGTCTGGTGTTTGAATAGTAATGGAGTTGAAAATGAATGCTATCTGAGGATTGCATTTGCAGATGGCGTGTTGTCTGAGCTGTATCATAAAATAGAATGCACCAATAGGTTTCTCTCTTTGCTGCTGGCAGGATGAAATATTTGTGGACAGGCCACATGTGTGCATTTGCTGCCTTTGGGGTATGTGGCAAAGAAGTGTGGACGTTGTCTCTGAGAGTCCTCCACTGCAACACTAAAACCACGGTGAGATGAGAGACGTGCTTTACACATTTGTTTTTCTATCATGGTGGGGACTTCCCATTGATTGCTATTGTTTTCATACTGAGCTGATGATATTTTCTATCCCCAAACCCTACTCTTAAACCTAGTGTTTGGAAAACCTTTTTGCATTTTTAGATTATAATTAAGACGATTTTTATTTTATTTTTATTTTATTTTTTTACGTATGTTTATCAAGCTGTTTTTCTCTTGGGAACCTTTGGCTGCTCCCCACAATGTCAGAGATTTCAGGTTTTATTTGTAGGGACACATGTCTGCAAAACCTCCTTTGGTTCATTGGTTCATTAGTGCGTATACACACAGAGACACTGTATACAAGCAATGGCAAGAGACATGAGTCTGTTTCACAGAAATAGAATCCAATAAATAATCATAGAAGACCTCAGAACAAGGATAGATATCACGTGTAATTTGAAAGCAATAATGCTCAATATTAATAATGGATATTAAGTTTCCTAGCACTGTGTTTCTCACAGTTGATTATTTATTTTTCCCCACTAGGTGGTAGTGTAGTTACAGCCCTAGACCCTAACAATTTACATCCTGTTTCTTCCCATTTGTGCTATTTATCTATTTATGTTATTAATCTGTTTCTACAGATGAGACTGATCAGGTACTCAGTTCCCATTATAATTCTGGCGTTTCTTTATTACAAGGTAAGTCATTTGCAACTATGCTATCATGTATCTATTTGCATATTGTGCTAAGCTGCCTGGGTGGCAGCACGCCACAAACAATCATGCAGGAATCCAAGTGCACACAAATGGAATTCATATCCCATTGTGTGTTAATTGGGAGAGTTTTTATTTCACCATGCTGCTTTGTTCTCTACACAGCAATCAGAAATGAATTGTGTAGATATGTGTGTGTTTGTGTATTCATATGATTGTGTTTATTGGACTACTTTGTTAATCATTGATTATTGTGAGTCATACCCATTACAGCAGTCAGATTGTTGTCTCACTCTCACTCTCTCTCCACCTCAATTGCTGTCTTTTGTTGACAGTTCTGGCCCAGACTGATGGAAGAGATTTCTGAGCTGAGAGAGTTTTATGACCCAGACACTGTGGAGCTAATGGAGTGGATTAGGTAAAACACCTGTAATGTACTCTCATGCTTACACACTACAAGAAAGCCGTCATTGACACAGATCAGACCAAGTGTCGGCAGCCTTAGACAGGAATGGTTATCATGCTATGCAAGCAATAAGAGCAAGTGATTAAGTTTATGTGTATTTTTTTTATTTTTTTATTTTTAAAATGTTGAAATCATTCACATCTTTATGACAAACTATCTCTTGCAGTCGTCCTTCCTTGTAACGCTGCATGTTTTATTTAACTACATGGAAAGCCAAACGCTTTAAAAACGAGGAAATTTTTTTTAGGTTACAAACTGGTAATTACAAGGGTATTATGCCATAAATGTGGTTTCTAGTGTCCCCATAATTCAAATTGCTTAAAAAACTGCAAAATTGCAAAAAGTGTTTTGTGAGGGTTAGGTTTATGGGTAGGGTTAGGGCTGGGGGATAGAATCTATATTTCATACAGTATAAAAATCATCATGTCTATGGAGAGTCCTCATAAGGATAGCCGCACCAACATGTGTATGTGTGGGTAAAAACGTTTTCGACCCCTGGATCAGACTGAATAGAGAAAACTTTCCTTCTTATTCTGCTATTTCACTCTCTCCTTCACAAACTCTGAAGGACATAAATAAAAAGCTTCTGTGATTACTCTATTCATTCGATCAGATCTGCAGCAGGAAGGCAGCAGGTACCTATGTTTGGAACTGGCCAGTTTATGATGTCCATCATGAATTAGACATTAGGTGCTGGAGGTTCTCCAGCAGTTGGCAACAGAGAGAGTTTCATCAGCTCCACCAGACTCACTTCAACCTGGGGGAGAAAAAAAAACATGCTGGCTCATAGTTGTCTTGCCCACTTCCATATTTATGTGTGTTTGAGCATGAGCAAGACTGAGACGTTTGGAGTGCAATGACACAGGTGATCTCTCCCTGTAGAAAATGCGATTTGTGTCAGGGATTAGTGTGCGAGTTCCCTTGGCTGACGTGGTGACATTAAGCCGCTTCCACACGCAAATTAACCAGCAGATGTAAGAGTTAAGTGGGGATCACTTCACACTTCTGTCTGAGCTTGGCTTTGCCAAAGCCTACACTGTTTTATATGTAGATTACCAGAGATGTTGTTCTGCAGAGAAGGCAGGAAGGGAGGGGTGGGCATGAAAGCATATCGAGGAGAGAGGCAGTATCAGCCTCCTAACCATAATTGGAACTCACTGCATAATATGCCACATACTGCAGCGCAATGTGAAGGAGGAGGGCCAATGAATAGAACTGTGGAAGTATCGCTGTCATGAAATCTTTTGATTTATCTTGAGCTAAAAGAAACATTATGTATGATTTTATAATGAGTTGGTGAAAGTTCTCAGTTTTTCACTTTGGAGATTTAGATTTTTTATTAGACAACTATGTAGTATAGAGTAGTAAAGTATTTTTTATGCAAAGGACCACTTGGTGGATAGAGAGAAAGAGCAGGGACCCCCTGGTTACATATTATATATAATTTAAAGTTGCATTTTAAGCCTGGCCTATTTTAACTTGCAGATATTACCATATTAATGTATCTACTTACTTTATGGTGCTTATATTGCAAGGACATTACATTTATTATTTATTTACGTAGTCATACACTTTACCTTATATTTTGGAGTTAACTTAATATAATTTAATGTGGGAGGGACAATGGAACATTTAGCCGAACTTTAGCTTCTAATCTCTAGTATTGGTTGAAGTTAACTAACTATTGCATTTTTGTTTAATGATGTGGTTTATTTTCACTTTTCCACAAAGAATTCTTTGGCGGTATTGTGGCAGTACAATGGTAAAGTGATCGTATCAGATAGTACACTAATGAAAAGGTATAAAAAAAAATCTTGGTAGAACCATGTTTTTGGAGATGGTACTACGTTTTGTTTTTTTGTTGTTTTTTTAGACATATACCATGGAACTACCAAGTTTTATTTGGTATTCTTGCAAGTACCTTTGAGTACCTGAGATCAAACAATAATTGGTGGACCACCTGTGGTAGCACCACCGACCCCCTGATGAAGATCCCTAGCCTAGAGTGAATGGTGTTCTATTCCGCAACCTAGTGAGCTGCCTTGCTGTCTACTGTCTACATAAGCTGCCCTCTAATCAGTAACTTTAATGGAACGTTATAAGTGACTGATTTGGAATGCTCCACTTGGGTAGCAATTTGCGTTCCGTCATGCAAATAGTGTTCCTCATGCAAAGTGTATTGGACTTGACTCACAATTGATTTCAAAAGTTTGGTGTTGGTGTTTTTCAAAGCAAGCAGTGCAAAATTCTAAAGCACATAAAAAGCACAGAATACAAAAATATTGTGTAAAATGGTCCATATTTAATTAAATTAAACTTTTTTTTCAATTCTTTTCAATATAGAGCTGTTCTGCCGTGACGTCAATTGGTAGGCGAGGCTAATTCGCCATGAGTTCCCTCAGAAATTTTCTTTGGGTTTAAAAATGGCATTTTTGGATTTATTATTAAAATAAGGTCTGTGGTAAAGATTACTTGACGATAGGTGAACGTTTTGTTCTACAACATAAATTTCACACTTTCATACCTCAAACTTGAATTTTTGCCACCATGATTTTCTTTTGTTAAAAGTATGCTTCTTCAGTGCAGCTCCAAAGTTCACGTTCGAGGAATTACTTTGTGTAATTTATGTTGTAGGACAAAACATTCATGTATTTTCATGTAATGTTTACCACAGACCTTATTTAACTCATAAATAATTTAAAAACCCCATTACAAAAACCCATAGGGAAATCCATGGCTTTTTTTTTTTTTTTTTTAACAACAACAGCTCTGTTAAAGGAATAGTTCACCCAAAAATGAAAATTCTCTCATCATTTACTCACTCTCATGCCATCCCAGATGTGTGTGACTTTCTTTCTTCAGCAGAACACAAATTATGATTTTTAGAAGAATATTTAAGCTTTGTAGGTCCATACTATGTAAGTGAATGGGTGCCAAAATTTTGACGCTCCAAAAATCACACAAATCAGCATAAAAGTAATAAATAAGACTCCAGTGGTAAATCAATATCTTCAGAAGCGATATGATAGGTGTGGGTGAGAAACATACATTTTTAAGTCCATTTTTACTATAAATTCTCTCTGCTCAGTAAATCTTATCTTTAACTTTCACTTTCACATTCTTCATGCATATGCCCCCTAATGGGCAGGGCAAAAATGGACTAAAATATTGATCTGTTTCTCACCCACACCTATATCACTTCTGAACATATGGATTTAACCACTGGAGTCATATGGATAACTTTTATGATGCCTTTATGTGCTTTTTGGAGCATCAAAATTTTGGCACCCATTCACTTGCATTGTATGGACCTACAGAGCTTAAATATTCTTCTAAAAATCATAATTTGTGTTCTGCTGAAGAAAGAAAGTCATACACATCTGGGATGGCATGAGAGTGAGTAAATGATGAGAGAATTTTCATTTTTTGGGTGAACTATTCCTTTAAATGGATTTACTCTCGCTTTGTCCAGCATCTCTGATGTTTTTTTGTTTTGTTTTTTCAGTGAGCTCATTGAGAAAGTAGGGCATTATGCGATTGCATTCTCTGCGAAGGGTACTTGCAGTGGTGCCCTAGAATTTGCCCAAAAGAAGGTATCTTAGTCAGCAGCATAATCAAGCTTCCTTTGTGTCAATAGTGCACTTTGATGCCTTAAAATACTACTTACAGGTGCATCTCAATAAATTAGAATGTCATGGAAAAGTTCATTTATTTCAGTAATTCAACTCAAATTGTGAAACACGTGTATTAAATAAATTCAATGCACACAGACTGAAGTAGTTTAAGTCTTTGGTTCTTTTAATTGTGATGATTTTGGCTCACATTTAACAAAAACCCACCAATTCACTATCTCAAAAAATTAGAATATGGTGACATGCCAATCAGCTAATCAACTCAAAACACCTGCAAAGGTTTCCTGAGCCTTCAAAATGGTCTCTCAGTTTGGTTCACTAGGCTACACAATCATGGGGAAGACTGCTGATCTGACAGTTGTCCAGAAGAGAATCGTTGACACCCTTCACAAGGAGGGTAAGCCACAAACATTCATTGCCAAAGAAGCTGGCTGTTCACAGAGTGCTGTATCCAAGCATGTTAACAGAAAGTTGAGTGGAAGGAAAAAGTGTGGAAGAAAAAGATGCACAACCGATAGAACCACAGCCTTATGAGGATTGTCAAGCAAAATCGATTCAAGAATTTGGGTGAACTTCACAAGGAATGGACTGAGGCTGGGGTCAAGGCATCAAGAGCCACCACACACAGACGTGTCAAGGAATTTGGCTACAGTTGTCGTATTCCTCTTGTTAAGCCACTCCTGAACCACAGACAATGTCAGAGGCGTCTTACCTGGGCTAAGGAGAAGAAGAACTGGACTGTTGCCCAGTGTTCCAAAGTCCTCTTTTCAGATGAGAGCAAGTTTTGTATTTCATTTGGAAACCAAGATCCTAGAGTCTGGAGGAAGGGTGGAGAAGCTCATAGCCCAAGTTGCTTGAAGTCCAGTGTTAAGTTTCCACAGTCTGTGATGATTTGGGGTGCAATGTCATCTGCTGGTGTTGGTCCATTGTGTTTTTTGAAAACCAAAGTCACTGCACCCGTTTACCAAGAAATTTTGGAGCACTTCATGCTTCCTTCTGCTGACCAGCTTTTTAAAGATGCTGATTTCATTTTCCAGCAGGATTTGGCACCTGCCCACACTGCCAAAAGCACCAAAAGTTGGTTAAATGACCATGGTGTTGGTGTGCTTGACTGGCCAGCAAACTCACCAGACCTGAACCCCATAGAGAATCTATGGGGTATTGTCAAGAGGAAAATGAGAAACAAGAGACCAAAAAATGCAGATGAGCTGAAGGCCACTGTCATAGAAACCTGGGCTTCCATACCACCTCAGCAGTGCCACAAACTGATCACCTCCATGCCATGCCGAATTGAGGCAGTAATTAAAGCAAAAGGAGCCCCTACCAAGAATTGAGTATATATACAGTAATTGAACATACTTTCCAGAAGGCCAACAATTCACTAAAAATGTTTTTTTTATTGGTCTTATGATGTATTCTAATTTTTTGAGATAGTGAATTGGTGGGTTTTGTTAAATGTGAGCCAAAATCATCACAATTAAAAGAACCAAAGACTTAAACTACTTCAGTCTGTGTGCACTGAATTTATTTAATACACGAGTTTCACAATTTGAGTTGAATTACTGAAATAAATGAACTTTTCCACGACATTCTAATTTATTGAGATGCACCTGTACATGAGCCAGGAAGTTATTGGGGAGAGACAAGAATGGAACTGGGAAACACTGCTGTCACCCGCATGAGCACAACGGATCATGTCAAAAGCATGTGTGCTAACCACTGCACCGTGACTCTGACTAAAATTCTGTTTTAAATTAGGAATTGTGATGGTCTTCACATAAGTGGTTTGTGCTGTTAACCCTGCTGAAAAGACCAGCTTAGACCAGCATGAGTTGGATTGGTGCTCATTATAGCCAATCTGTACACAAGCAAAACTTAGTGGATGAAGCTGGTCAACCAGCATAATGTTTCTAGTGAAGCTTGTTTAGCTATTTAAGAAGCCTGATTGGGATACGAGCTTCCCTTACTGGGGGACCAGCATCCAAAAACACAAAATAAGCAGGCTACCAGCTACAAAGCTCATTTGCTGACAAGTTAATGGCACAAACCACCCATGTGAATGCCATCATAATCTCTAACCAACAGTCTGCAATCTCTGTTTGGGGAGAGTGTTGTGTGTTTGTGGCTTCTCATTGTGATGGATCAGTGGCCTTTCAGTCTGACTGCATGTGTCCTGTAGATGAAAGCACATTCTTTGTTGCTGTTCTGAGGCTCTGTCATCATAGTCAACCTTATCATTGTGAACGTCTCCCTGCCATGTAATTAATTTTCTCTCTTTTGTTTTGTAGTTTTCTACTGTGCATCCTTTTGTTACAGCCCACATAAAGGAGTTATTTCTAAATGTTGCCTTGTTTTGAAATAATGAAGATAAATTAGTCTCTTGTTTTCTCTGAAGGAAAACTTTTTCAGCCCCTCTGAGCACAAGTAATTTGCATTCCCCCTCCGAACAAAGATGCATTTTTTTCTCCTGCTGTTTTCTCTGGTTTTTCATTTCTTTCTGGATTCATGTTTTCTATGTCTTGCCTCTCACTTCCACTCTAATTTTCACTCTAGCCACTTTCCTTCTTTTTCCATTCTGATTTGATCAAATTAGTGGCTTTTTTCCTACTGCTGCTGTAGATGTCTCAGTAGAGATGTTTCTGGAGACGTCTTGCTGGAGGAATCTCACCAACATTCTACTAATTCTGTAGATGTGCTTGCACATGCTCACCTCGTTTGAACTCAGAGTAGAATTTAACTAATTCACAAACACCCCAAAATACACTCTTTTTACACAAATAAAAGGTTAGCTGACACCATTTCACTCTTGCCATTTGTCTTGTTGTACCACTGAGAATTGTTCATTTTATAATCTGCTTAAATTGCCGGTTTGTTGCCAGCTGTTGTGGAATTTAACAGGAACTCCCAGACTCATTTGAGGAAATTGTCTGAATTATTGCTTGTTTAAAAAACATTCCAGTGGCTTAGTTGCACAACAGGTTTACCAGTCCCCAAATACTTGCCTTTAAACTAAGTCACTTCTGAAACCTATCGAGTGAAATATAATAAACTCCCAGTCTATTCCCTTCGGGTGTGGATCAATCATTGACATTTAAGTTGTGTTCTCACCCGATCAATCAGTCTATCATAACTGTGAACTCCTCTCAGTCAGACACTCACTGAGGTCTGCTACACTCTCTCTCTCTCTCTCTCTCTTTCTCTCTCTCTCAATTCAACTGAATGAATTCAATTCAAGTTGCTTTATTGGCTTGACAAAAGTACATTTTGTATTGCCAAAGCATTTAAAACAACATGGAAAATAGTTTAGAACAGTTGAACATTTGAATTAAGATTTGAACAAGCAATATAAAAGGAAAAACATTGAAAATCATAAAAGAAAAACAGATAATAAACAAATTATTATGATCCAAAACATTATATAACAAGATAACTTTAATGAACTATATAAACTGAATTAAAGATTATCTATATTTATGTGAAATGAGGGGTTTGCGGTGTGAGTGGGGGGTTACATTTTTAATAAATATTTATCGAATGTTCATTTCTTAGTTGAGGTTGTCCCTCAGGAGATGGCAGGATGCTACAAATCTTGCGGCTATATTTGCACATTCGGTTTTTCATTTGGGGTGCAATTATTAAATTGGGGAAATATTTGATTAATTTTGGGATAATAGTGGTTTCTGATGATTTCATATTTTGGGCATTCCGTGAGTAAGTGCAGCTTTGTCTCGATCATTCCCAGATTGCAGTGGGAGCAGAGTTTCTTCTCACGGGATACCCACGTCTGTCTGTGCAGCGCTGTCTCTATGGCCAGGCTGTGCTCACTGAGTCTGTACATCGCCAATGCTTTTCTTAAATTTACATCAGTCATCGTGCTCAGGTAGTTTCCCACGGTGTACTCTCAATTTAGTGTAGAATAACATTCCAATTTGTGTTGATTTTTAATGGTGTTTGTTTTTAATTGGTGATGTATTTGTCTTTTTCTGTGTTTAGAATTTGGTTGGTGCGAATGATTGTGAGTTTGTCCTGAGGCTGGCTGATCTCTGCAGGATTGAGGTCAGTCAGTCTCAGCTCAACTGGCATAGGGGACTCATTGCCTAGCTCAGCTCTTGGTATTTTAGAGCTTTATAATGGTATGTGGTGGGGTCACTTGCCTTTAGGTCTTTCCAGAATTTGATTGCTCTTTTTTGGATGTTTAGAAGGAGAGGGTATTGGCCTAATTCTGCCCTGCATCCATTGTTTGGTGTTTTTTCTTTGGACTTTGAGTATTCTTTTGCAAAATTCTGAATGTAGAGTTTCAATCGGATGTTTTTCCCAATTTACAAAGTCAAATTTTATAGGTGGACCACACACTTCCCTGCCATATAATACAATTGGTTCAATTACTGATTTGAAAAGTTTGAGCCAGATTTGTATTGGAATGTTTTAATTGATCTTTTAATGGCATAGAAAGCCCTTTGAGCTTTCTTTTCATTCTTCTGTTCATTCACAGCCAAAGTTACCCATTGAAGTGATTTTCAGGCTGAGGTAAGTGTATGTTTTTTGTGGTTTCAATGGTTCTGTGTGTTAGTGTGAATGTGTGTGTTAGTCCCTGAGATCTGGAACATTTCCAGTTTTTTGGTGGTTGACTGTAAGGCCCAGGACTGACAGTAACCCTCCAGCAGATTCAGGCTGTCCTGCAGCCCCTCTTTAGTGGGCGACAGGAGAACCAGGTCATCTGCATTGAAGAGACACTTTATTTCTGTGTCCTGTAGAGTGAGACCTTGAATGGGGAATGTTCTAGTATATTAGCCAATTGGTTGATGTAAATGTTGAAGAGGGTGGGGCTTAAACTCTAGCCCTGTCTCACTCCATACCTCTGGAGAAAAAATAATGTTCTTTTGTTTCCAATTTTAACAGCACATTGACTGGCTGTGTACATTGATTTGATCAAATCATAGAATGTTCCCCCTACACTGCTGTCAATAAGTTTGAGATATAATCCTTCATGCCAGATTGAATCTAATGCTTTCTTGAAGTCTACAAAACAAGCGTCTTTTATTTTGATGTATATATTTATCACCTAGTGCCTGTAGGATGAAAATGTTGTCAGATGTGTGACATTTTGGCAGGAATCCAATTTGACATTTACTCAAGGCATTGTGCTTCATTAGGAAGTTTAAATGTCTTGTGTTTAAAATGCTGCAGAAAACCTTCCCCAGGTTACTGTTCACATAGATGCCTCGGTAGTTGTTGGTGTCTAAATTGTCTTTGCTCTTATAAATGGGGCTGATGAGGCCTTGATTCCAGATCTCAGGGAAATAACCCACACACAGAACATCATTGAAGAGTTTTAGGATTGCCAGTTTGAAGTTTCAGCATCTCATTCAGGTTTCTGTCGATACCGCTGGCTTTTTTGGGGGGGCTTGAATATTCGCAATTTTTCTTCCAATTCTTTCATTGTGATGGGGAAATCTAAGGGGATTTGATTTGCTTTAATTGATCTTTCCAAACTGTCTAATTTTTAATTATTTCATTTTGATTCAAATTTTGAATTTCAGTTGAGCTGTAAAGTTCTTGGAAATGTTCCACAGCTCTCTGTCTGGGATTGCCAGATCTTCTTGATTTGATTTGTATAATAATTTCCATCTATCCCAGAATTTGTTTGTATTTACTGATATTTCAATTTCTTCAAGGTGGCTCTGCAAAAAATTTGCTTTTTTCCTGGTAGCCGGGAGCTTCTCTTGACAGTTGGGTTGCTGGTGTTTCTTGTATTTAGGGCTGTACTTTTCAGTACACTTGCAAAGAGTTTCACTCCTTGTTTGTTAAGGTGTACATGATCATGCATACGATGAGGTTGCATCTCCTTATGGTTGGCCAGATGGACATTTGGAAGCAGTGCATATTCTCCGGAGAGTTCTACATTGTTTCCATGAATGACATGGAATGGCACATCACTGCATGGTAGTAGTGTGGATAGAGTAATTTTTGTCTCGGGAATCGTTGCATGGCTCTGATGGTCACCTCTCTGAGCACTGGAGCCACATGGCCTTTCATGGCCCTTAAGTCATTTGTCCCTGTGGGAATAATGATGTGCTGGTAGGTTTCATTCAGATTTTTATCAGAAAGGATTTTAAAGACACTCCTTGTGTTCGGGCACCAGATTTTGTGGACCTTCATTTTTGGAAGTAACAGTTTCTCATTTATATATTTGAGTCCATTGGAATAAGAGCATGTGTTTCTCTGTGGTTGTCTGGAGCCATACTATGGGTTTGGTCTCATGGATCTGTTGAGGATTGAAGCATTGCCGGTGATTGTTCTAGATGCAGATTTTCAAAGAGTGTCTCTGGAGATATTGAAGGTCTAGCAGGAGATTCTTCAAATGTTGAAACAGAATTGAGCTGTTCTTTCAGATCATTGATAAGTTCATATCTGGTCAGATGTTCTGACTTCAAGACAGACAGTTACTCCTGAATTTATTTCTTAATTTCTGTTAGTTGTCTTCCTATTGATCTTACTGTCCTCAAATCTTCTTTAGTTTGCTGAAGTTCTTGTGTCATATATTCTTTGTTTCTCTGTAAGTGTTCAATCTCTTGTCTTAAATTCATCAAGTCAGTTGTAAGCTTCTGCATGTTGTTTTCTTTCAGGTAGGACATAATTAATTATTTCAGTTCCACAACTTCTATCTCCAGGAGTGAGACATTTTCTTTCATTTTTGACATTGGAGATTGAGTCAAAGATGATGCTTTTGTCATTGTGTTTTAGATGTCTTTTATGTGAGAAGAGCTGGTATTTGGATCTTTGTGGTCAACTTGTATGGAAGTTGCATTAGACATTGCCTGTTTTTTAATTGTTACAAAATCTCTCATAAATGCTTTGAGAGCAACCTCTGATCCCTGGACCATGACAGTTCCATTCTGGTATGAGTTCAAAGTTAAAAATCTAGTTTCATTATTCCTTTCAATGTCTTCATTTACCAGGATCTGTCTGCCTTTGCAGATGCTTATCTTGGTGATGAAGTTGAAGTGTTGGCAGAAAGTTGTGTGCCATAAAAGGCTGTTTTCAGTGTAAAATAACAGGTTGATCATTACACTTTCATTACAGTCAGCAAAGAGTGTGTCAGATTTTTCCTTCATCTGATTCTGCTTGTAAAGCTGTTTGGAATGTTCTGAGCACTTCTGAGGGTAAGCAAAGGGGCAGGGCAAATATGCTGCAGTGGGCATAGTTGATTTTATTTTATTTCCCCAATTTGGAATGCCCAATTCCCAATGCGCTGTAGGTCCTCATGGTGGCATAGTGACTCAATGGGTACGAATCTCAGTTGCCTCCATGTCTGAGACTGTCAATCCACGCATCTTATCACGTGGCTTGTTGAGCACACACTCAACAAGCCACGTGATAAGATGCACATAGACCTAGCGCATGTGGAGGCTTCACGCTATTCTCCACGGCATCCACGCACAACTCACCATGTGCCCCACCGAGAGCGAGAACCACATTATGGCGACCAGGAGGAGGTTAACCCAACGTGACTCTACCCACACTAGCAACCAGGCCAATTGGTTGCTTAGGAAGCCTGACTGTGGTCACTCAGCACGCCCTGGATTCGAACTTGCGACTCCAGGTGTGATAGTCAGCGACAGCATCTTTACTTGCTGAGCTACCCAGGCCCCCTCCATAGCTGATTTTAGAATGTAAACAATCAACTAAAAAAAAAGATATTTGCTTGTTTGTTTTTGATATTTCCTCTAGGAAATATATTACAAATAAAAAAATAAATAAATGTCAAATAAACCCCAAAACAAGCAAATATCCACTTCCACTGGCACTGTATCTAATTGTGTCTTCTTTTTGGACAAAATATGATTTAACACTGTCTGCTCCTTTTGAAATGAAGATCTTTGACTGTTTCTTTACCTCTCTTTTCTTCTCAGTTTTTATTCATGTGTTGTTATGGTGTTGGTTGTCTTTTCCTCCTTTTTCTATGTTCTGCTCTTCATAGGTGTTCACCCTGTGACTTGCATTCAGACTCCAGTCTGAGAGGGTATCAGTGAAAACAAAAACTGTTTTCTGTGTAAAATAAGCAAATACTTTGTCTTAGATGTAGTTTGGATGTGTTTTGCCTTGATTTTCCTTGTTTGTAAATGATATCTTGATTATTTATCTGGAGCTTATCTAAAGTATGTCTTTACAGTACTGCTGCAACTCTGGAATCTATCTATCTATCTATCTATCTGTCTGTCTGTCTGTCTGATCATCTCTTTCTCTCTCTCTCTCTCTCTCTCTCTCTCTCTCTCTCTCTCTCTCTCTCTCTCTCTCTCTCTCTCTCCCACACACAATTCAAATCAATTCAATTCAAATTAGCTTTATTGGCATGACTGTATGTATCTTTAATACTGATCAAATATGGTGCCAATTTATAATCAGTCTTGATTCTGAGGAAGTAGCTTAATTTATGTACTTGTGTGACTTTGTGCTGCCAATCATGAATGTATTCTTCCTGGGTTGTTCTTTCTGTCTGTTTCAGTTTTGACAGTCTGAACTGGATGGATGAATATTTTTCCACTAAATAGTGCATAGGGTCACTCCCTGGGTGTCCTGCCCTGTGTGTAAAGGCACATCTGGAGGTGTGTCTGACAAATAGAACCAGAGCTTAGCTGCTATCTAAGATCAGTCCAGGGCAAGGTGACTTTTGAAGGGTTGTGGCCAAATTATTGATATAAATATTAGATAGAGTTAGGCTGAGGCCTTGACGAACTCCTTGGTCTGAAATAATTGGTTCTTTTGTCATTAATCTTAACACAGCATTTATTGTCTTTGTACATGTCTTTTATGATATCATATGTTTTCATCCTATTCCACTCTGGATGAGTATTATGTCAATTATGCCAAACAGAATCGAAGGCCTTTTTCAAGTCAATGAAGCAGCCAAATATTTTGCCTTGTTTTGTTTGCTGAACATATTTCTGTATAAATGAGTGGAGTGTGTAGATATGATTAGTTGTTCTCTGTTTGGGCATGAATCCAATTGGACATTTATTCAGTGTCTTGTGTTCTTGAATGAAATTCACTAATCTGTTATTTATAATGCAACAGAATAGTTTCCTGTGGTTGCTGCTTACTGTAATGCCCCTGTAGTTATGTGGGTTGTACTTGTCTCCTTGTTTGAACATTTTTGATTTGATTTTCCTTCCAATTCTCAGGAAAGGATCCTGATTTTAATAAGAGATTCAATCATTTAAGAATAGTATCATTCAGTTTGGGCTGCTATGTTTCAGCATCTCATTATATATTCCATCCAAGTCAGGAGATGTTTTATTTGTGAGGGATTTTATATTTTCAGTCAGTTCATTTGATGATATGGAGGTGTCCAAATGGTTTAATTTTTGTGTTCCAGATTTTTTAGTTGGGAGGTTAAATGATTTTGGCTGAGGTTTGGTTCATTTTGTGAATAGATGTTTCCGAAATGTTCTGTACAGAGTTCAGGGTTACTGATGGGAATGGATTTGACTTTTTTTAATTTATCTAAATTGTTCCATAAATCCCAAAAGGAATTTTTGTTGACAGCCTCCTCAATCTTGTTGAGCTTTGCTGTCATATGTTCAGCTCTTTTCCTTCTTAGTAGTGACTTGTACATTTTAAGGGGTTTGATGATATGTGTGCTGGTTTGTAGGGTCTCTGTGTTTTTCATTTCATAATGATCGTAATTCCTTTCTTGATGTTTGACAATCTTTGTCATACCAATCAGCTTTAACATTTTTTTTTTTATTATTATTATTCTGTAAATTTTCTTTTTCTCAGGCTTTTGCTGGCCACTGTAAAAAAAAAAAAAAAAAAAAAAAAAAAAAAAACAATAGTTAACTGTTCTGTTGCAAAATTGATACTTTTTTGTCTAGTCCAAATTTGGTATAGAGAAATGTGTCTGTCATTTTCTGAACATGAATGCTGTGGAGCTCAGCTTCATACTGTGCAGGACTGTCATTTTTCCATATAAATTTGGTGGGGAGGGAATACAATTACATTTTCTGATCAGATGGCAGATTTGCTGACTTGTTTAGACTAATGACTATGTGACTGTGGTCTGAGAAAGGAAGCTGTGGCATCGCCATGAAGTAGTTGATCTTATTGTGGTCTATATCTGTAATAGCATAGTCCACTGTGCTGCTGCCTTGAGGTAAGTAGTAAGTAAACTGACACAGAGAGTCTCCCCTTGTCCTGCCATTAACTATATATAAGGCTTTTGCAGAGCTGCAGGACATGTTTCCCATGTCTGTTTATCGTGTTGTCATAGCTCTGACATGATTTAGTAAAGAGTTGATTCTGCTGTATATGTGTACTGTTAATATATTTATCTACAGCTGAACTAATGTAGTATGGTTCCTTTCCAGTCCTTGCATTCAGATCCCCCATTAACAGTACAAAGCCTAGAGACTGAAACCGAATGAACTCTGACTGTAGTGTTTGCAAGGTGTCCTCATTGTAATAGGGAGACTCGTATGGGGGATATACACTGCACATATGTAAGTGTCCTCTCTCTCTCTCTATCTCTCTCTCTCTCTCTCTCTCTCTATATATATATATATATATATATATATATATATATATATATATATATATATACACAGAATTAAGGTCCACACAACTTGAGAGCACTCACAGATCCCATCCTGATTTAGCTTTATCTCTACACTGCCCAGTCTGTTTGTGTCTGTGTGGAATGCAGTGCATCTTATCGTGTGCTATTTGAAGGGCAAGCAGGCCATATGAACAAGGCTATATAAGCATGTCTGTTTGTGTCTGCCAAATTGGAAAAATAATGTGAATTGCTGTTTGGCACCTACACACTTCTTCAAATCAGTTGCCCTTGGAAATAATTACTTTTTAAGATTATCATATGCCTGTTTTATTTATTTTTATTTTTTTCTCATTTCACTTCTTTTTTCCATGCTTTAACTTGCCTTCATCACTGGCGTATGACACCCTTATGTGGGGGCCCTCTCATGGTGTTTTAAGCCACTGATATACTGGTTAGATTTGCCTGGAGTTGTTTTTACAATGCAAAGGGGGCACAGAAGCTGCATTTAAGCAGCACACTTAGGTGTCAACTTCTGGAAACATTTAGCAATGTGGAGTTCTAGAAAGTTATGTCTAGTTAAAAAAAAAATTCACACTCTTACTATTTTTTTTTTTTTTTTAATTAACTAACAAGGTCAAGCAGTGTACTGTATGTACATGTATCACAGGGACCGATGTAATTCTTGTCATTTTATTTGAAAATTCCCACCAGTGTCACTACCACCACAATCTCAAATTCAGTACTATGTTTAATATGCAATAATTATTTGGTGGAAATTACATTTTTGACATTTTTTTTAATACAATGTCCTACTTTTTTGTCTTGCTAAATCTTATTTCATAGCTAACATTTTATGTTTCCTAAATACAATTAAATTATATTTTCACACTTTTTACATACTTTAGCATAATTACAGCTTAATTGGAAATTACACACAAAAAATGTTATTGTAAGTGATAATAAAATAAATACCATGACTTCATATAACATTTTCTTAGTATATGTATATACAGTATATATGGGGCAGGACCGGCACTGATAATGAGAAATTTTTGTGTGGAGGGGCTAAATTGTCCAAATATCATAATTGTCTCCATTAAGTGTTATTATTCTGTCCCTGATACAAACACTCATGCATGACATCACATCACATCACTTGTGGGTGGGGCCCTGTCTAATGGCTTGTGGAGACATTACTCTCCATTATCTGCCTTTCTCTTCATTTTGAAGTGTTGTCTTTTCTGATGTCATTCAGCACCTTATAGATTTTGTGTAATCTTTTATGCTGACATACATTCATAGCCCTTGACAAATGGTCACCATGCCGAAACATGTCCAACACTGGGTAAAGAGCACTTATCAGTCCGACCCCGATCAAAAGTAGATACCGATGTCAGCCAAATAAATAAGTGATAATTTAGACAATTATGTCTAGATTTATCATTGTAGCTTTGAGATTTTGCTACAACACTGCTTAAAGTTATGATATTTTTGTTGGCAGTGATTTAAGCCTACGACATTGTCATCTCAACTATATATATATATATATATATACATAGACTACCGGTCAAAAGTTTTGAAACACTTATTCTTTATTATAATTTTTTTTTTATTATTATTATTTTTTTTTTTTCACATTTAGAATAATAGTAAATTCATCAAAACTATGGAATAACAGAAATGGAATTATGGGAATTATGTTGTGACTAAAAAAAATCCAAAATAAATCAAAACTGTTATATTTAGCATTTTCTAAGTAGTCACCCTTTGCCTAGAATTTGCAGACATGTACCCTTTACATTTTCTGAATCAAAAAGAAATAGTTCTTGAGGTATCACCCTGGGATGCTTTTTAAACAGTATTGAAGGAGTTCCCATCTATCTTGGGCACTTATTGGCTGCTTTTCTTTATTATTTGGTCCAAGTCATCAATTTCAAAAACTTTTTTTATTTTAGTTTTTTTTTTATTACATTTTAGTTTTATAATGAAATAAATTAATACGTTGGCACAATTATATTTTTGTCTACAAAACTAATTTCAAACATTTAAGCATATGCCTTCAGATCAAAAGATTTTTAAGATCATGGGAAACATTTCAGTCAAGTGTTTCAAAACTTTTGACCAGTAGTGTATGTATATGTATATATATATATAAGTATACTATACAATAAATATCAGCTTTTGAAATGCCTGAGTGGTTAACAAACAACAACTGTCCAACATGGACTGATTTATCTGTATTTATAAAAAGTAAATCAACATCAATCTAATGTGAGGACATTAAATTTGCTCTTTGAATTCTAAAAGCATTTCTGTCATCTGAGATCTACTGCATGGGCATATGTCTGTGGAGCTAAGACTGCTCATGCCACCGTGTGTCCCCCTTTCTTTGGAATATTAATGGAATTAATATTTTTTTATAATGTCAGCAGGGTGCAGGCTAACAGGAGCTGACATTTACATAAGAGAATATAAATCTGAAATTAAATGTAAATATGCTAGAGGCCAGTGCAGTCCCTTGTCAATATAGAGTAATTAAACAGGAACACCCAAGAGCAAGAAATGGTGTACTGTGGGACAGGTCAAAGGTCAGTCTCTTAAGGTAACTGTGGAAATTCCTCTGCATTTTGCTGTAAAATAATTATCTTAATATTTGTCTTGGTTTTAAGTAAAACTGTCCAAACATCATTTATAAAATTAGATAAGCTGTTACAGATATTTGTCAATTGCTTACACACTAAAACTCATTCTATTAGCCAGACATCTTAAACAGAATCCCATTATTCCCAATACTCCATTCCTGAGTTTCAAGTTGCTTATCCTTCTTTTCAAAATTCCAAACACAAATTCAGAATTTCACAGCATGTACTCATGATGAACGCACTTGCATTCTTTAATCATCACAATGCCATCACAACCTGAACATCATAACATGCCATTCTCACCATGTGAATACTAAGCAAAATTTTTCACACACCAGTCAGAACTCCAGGATATACAGTATAAAAATGGTCACAGATGAGTTATTGGCTTTAGATCCAAACAATCCAGAAAGTGCTTAAATTAGATAAAGAGTGCAAGTGAAGGAAGGAGGAGAAGAAGACCAATGAGAACATTTGTCTCTGATGAGATCTTTGCTACGGTAGTTAATCAAGGACTTCTCTACAGAAGGTTTGAAGCATCACAGAAATTAGTTAAGTGTAAAATCCTTCTCCAGGCAAAGGAGGTGACCCAAAAACATTACTTTTGAGTCTTGCCTGAAGTTTATAAGGCATACAGAGACTACTTCTCCCTGCTTCCTGACCACAGCTACAGTACTGTAACATTGCCTGATATACAAATGAGATTCTCTGACCTGATCCAGAGACAAGATGCTGAATTAGAACAAATGTGAATTCACATCCTTACAGTGAGATAAACCCAATCGAAGACCCTTTTGCACAAATGAGGCTCCATTTTTTCAAAACAAAAACAAAATGGTATATAGAGGAATTGTTTAAAATGGTGTTCTTTTCCCCTGCATACTTACTATAATTTATCTAGATTAAATTAGTATTATGTTGCAACTTCCCTAAATGTTTACAGTTGCTTTGTAAAACCTGATTCATTGTAGTAAGTGGTCATGATCGTATTTTATTTCTTTATTTAATTAATTGAGCCAATTTAAGGCAAGGCTTGTGTTAGATTAAAGATAATATAATTTTGGAGAGTATTTGATTTTGTCTTAAAAGTTTACGGTTTGTGCAATTGTTTATTGTTGATTTTGTGGTTATCGTTAAGAGAAATGTGATAAACAGTAAGATGTGTTTTTTAGAGATTGTATCTTGAATAAAAGTGAATGTTCCACTGTTTGATTTTTCCACTTGTTTGAATGAAAGCTTCTCTAGTTTAATGCTTAAAAAGTCTGCCACTGGAACAAGACAAAAAAAAAAAATAATAATAATAATATATATATAGACGATACAATCTCTGAAAACAAGCCTATAGATATTTTTACTAGAAGACGAGACCAAGTTACTGATTAAGAATATATTTTTCTTCAGTGAATTTAGATTAGATGTTCAAATCATCACATGATCAGGAGAATGGAGAAGACCTACAGTTAGGAAAGAGACTTATAGTGGTATAGCTTGCTATATTGGCACATAATTAGATTTAGTTCCCTTTTAAAATTGATACCATGATGACTACAGCCGGGGAGAACACTCAGACTGGAACAGGGGATTGGAGGACTTAATCTGCTTTGGGGAAGTTAAAAAGTCCCTTGTGCATAGAGAGAGAGAAAGAGAAGCACTGCATATGTACTACTGTGTGTGAATGTGTATATGCAGTAAAGATTGGGGCTAGTTGTCACACGGGGAAGTTGTCAGAAGAGCTACATTGCCAGCAGCACTTCACCCTGCAGCTCTCACCTGGTTACTCAGTGAAACTTTGTAAGGCCAGCAGGGGGTGCTCACACTGAGATCTGTGTGTACTAATGCCCCAGTACAGTGATGGGGACACTGTACTGTAAAAACACACCATCTTTCGGATGAGACGTTAAACCAAGGTCATGACTCTCAGTGGTCAACCCCAGTGTCCAGGCCAAATTCCCCCATTGGCCTCTATCCATCATGGCTTCCTAATAATCTCCTGTTCACATGAATTGGCTACATCACTCTGCTCTCCTCTCCACCAATAGCTGCTGTGTGGTGGGCATTCTGGCGCACTACGGCTGCTGTTGCATTATCCAGGTGGATGCTGCACACTTGTGGTGGTTGAGGAGATTCCCGCAGTACTTTGTAAAGCACTTTGAGTGCCTAGAAAAGCACTATATAAATGTAAGGAATTATTATTATTAATTATATCTCAGTAAGGTTTTGAAACAAAAGTCCAAAAGTGTTTTCTCTAGCAGTGGTTTTGTTAGTATAGCAGGTTGTTATAGTGGTTATTTGTGCTATAGCTGTTGGGTAAACAAGTGAATACAATAAAACAACAATGGAATACATTCAGGCATCGGTCAGCTATATAATAAAGGTTGAATTTAACTGAATGGCTGAACTACAGTATGTTCCACAGGACAAGGGTATTTTTCATAAATGATGAAAGTCGTCACGTGTTTTAAATGTTATCAGTGACAATATTTTATGGCCAAAATAATGGTATATTTTGTGTTTCACCTTTTACATTTTTGCTGTTTTGGAATTGTTTTGTTTTTTAATAATTGTTTTACCATTTAAATCTTGCTGAGAAGCCTATGATAGGTTAAAGGACAGGTTTTTGTAGCGACAACTTACCCCACATAGTGTGACAGCATGACCCACTATTAGGGCATGTTATCACAAAAATTCAACGTGTTCACTGAACTATCTTTTTTCCTGGGCAAGTACAGTGGACATTAAATAGATTTTATAGTTTACAGTTGCTTGCATAAATTTGCATCACCCTTGCAGAATCTTTAATATGTTTATCATGAAAAAAATAAAGAGGGCTCATAACATTTTATTTATTTATTTATTTAGTTAGTTTAGCTTTTCTTCAGAAGTCTGATACTGCCTCATTTTCCCATGCACATTACCCAGTAGCATCAGAGAGGCCACTCCTGAACTCTATTACTGGAAGAACCTCTCTCTCTTTCCACCCAGCTGTCTGTGGCCAAAGGCAGGGTAACACCCTGGACAGGTGGCCAGTCACACAGACACACACTCTCACTCACACATATGGGCAATTTAGGGTCTCCAATTAACTTAACCTGCATGTCTTTTTGGACTGTGGGGGAAACTGGAGCACCCAGAGAAAACCTATGCAAACACGGGGAAAACATGGAAAAGAAAAGCCCACAGAAAAGCCTCATTTAGCCAGGACACAAACCTGGGACCCTCTTGCTGTGGGGAGACTGTGCTACCCACTGAGCCACCATGCCACCCCTGAATACCAACAAACAGCTTGATTTTAGTTTGGGACTTGCACTGCAATCATGCTTGCAGCATGGCTTGTGACACAGGATTTAGTTTTATTGTCTAAACAAATTGAAATGACAGAGGGTTTGAGTTCTGAGTCCTTGAGTCTGCTTTAAATAAATTGAATGGGTTGAAATGAAGCTCCCCCAACAATACATTTTGATCTGGAGGCTTCTGTAATGGTGTAAATGCAAATAGTCAGGAGTATGTGAAGAATGTTGGATGCTGAATTTAAAAAGGTTATATTTTGATAAACCGGTGGGCTCTCATACCTCCATCAGGCTAATAGCATACCACATCAGCACTTCCCCTCCTTACCAAGCACATATATAAAAATACAAGACAGATCACACCCAGGGTGCCTTTTGAACCTGCAGCAGACTTCAAATATTCTGCATTTCTTGTGTGATGGGAGTGTACAGATGGCTGCATCCTTCATCAATCAGCCATTTCACATTTTCCCCTTCACCTGAAATAAAAGTATGCAGTTTTGGCTTTTCTCACAATTCTGTGCTTATAAATGCCACCACTACATTTCCAACTTGCTTGTGCTATCCCCTGTGTTGAAATGTTAGTGAAATAGTAAGCTCACTCATGTTCTTTTCTCGACAGATTGAAGACACCCAAGCGGGCAGTGTTTGCTGGCAGTATGCAGCTGTTAGCGGGGATTAAGCTGTGTACAGGGAGAGTTTTGACAAACCATCCACACTATGAGGACCAAGCGCTGAGGGAGAGGACCAGACAAGTAAGAGTCTCAGGATTGTTTTGACTCTTGGTAGGTTTGCTTGAATCCAAGTTCAATCCAATTCAATCTACTATTGCCCACTATTGTTTGATAGTATCGAACTTTTGTTAACTGTTTTGTCTAATATCAAAGAATAAATAGGCATAATTAGTTAATAATGTAATTATTTGTTTTGTCACACATTGTGTGCTGTGAGACTGGGTTGAATTTCTTTGAATTGGGGTGTGGTCAACTTGATTCAAATTCTAAGTTATGAATTGAAAGGAAATAAATTCTGAAATTCAGAATTTTGACCAAATCTGGTGTAAATACAGATCTGCTTTAAAGTTTGCAAACACAAGTCTGGGAAAAGATTTTTGAGGACACAAGTAGTAATCAATGATATTGGTTGATGATTGTGCAACAGTCACACAATATTCATCAAATTAATTTCATTTACATAAAATATACATAATCAATAATGGTTTGCTTCAGAAAGCCATTTTTGCACCAATTGATCAAAGCGAAGTTGTTCAGCCAGGCCCAGGTCTGCATTAAAATCTCTACTGTGAAAGCAAACTCCAATCTATATAAACACAAAATCAAAAACAATTTTGAGTGAAAGTTTTTTCTCTCATAGAGCTCAAAAGTAGGAAATAACATGAGTTAGTGATAGATTAGTTTTCCTTGGCGTAAGCCCCATCCTACAGTTCAGCGTCAGGATTCTCACTCGAACCATCAAATCCTACTGGAAGGTGATGACAGCAGGGGAGAGGAGCTTACCCCTAACAGCAGGATGGGACCCTAAACTGGTGGTGTTGTGGTGGTTGTGGGTGAAAGCAACACAGCGAAACGAACAATGAGAGACAGCTGCGGTGTCTTATAAGGCATAGGCTAGATCGTGATTGGATGAGATGCCAGAATTGAATGAATGAATGAATGAATGACATAATGCTACTAGGAGTCCTCTACAAGAATTATCACATAGGCTTCCATTTCTCTCAGAGAACTCGACAGTAGGAAATAACACTAGTTAGTGTTAGATTAGTTTCCCTTGGCATAAGCCCCATCTTACAGTTCAGTGTCAAGATTCTCACTCGAACCATCAGATCCTGCCAGAAGGCAATGACGGCAGGGGAGAGGAGCTTACCCCAAAAGGAGAACTATATAACTATATAAATATCCCCCAAAAGGAGAACTAAACTAATAGTTATACTTAGACGACCAAGTCTCAGGCGAAGGAACCTGACAGAAGCAGAAATATTAGTAATACCGTGAATATAACCTTAAACGACTAGCAAACATCAAACCATTACAAATGGCATGTAATGTGTCATACCCTGCAGAAAGATGACTAGCTTTGTGAAATGGAATAGCTTCCGATGTGTCTGCGCAAACGGACTGCCCATGGAATGGGTGGCAATGCTTGCGGTGTGTCTGTGAAACAGACTGCCCATGAAATCGATGGCATCTCTTGCGATGTGTCTTTGAAACAGACTGCCCATGAAATGGGTGGCATTACTTGCAATGTGTCTGTGGAACAGACTACGCTTGAAATGGGTGCAATGCTTGCGATATGTCTGTGGAACAGACTGCCCATGAAATGGGTGGCATTGCTTGCGATGTGTCTGTGAAACAGACTGCCCATGAAATGGGTGCAATGCTTGCGATGTGTCTGTGAAACAGACTGCCCATGAAATGGGTGGCATTGCCTAGTGATGTGTTTCTGAAACACAATGTGGCACTGAAACAGAATGCCTTGGAATGGGCAACAATGCTTGCGATGTGTCTGCAAAACAGACTGCCCATGAAATGGGTAGCAATGCTTGCAATGCGTTTATGCATACTACTGCCTGTGGAAAGGTTGGCGATGCTTGCAATATGTCTCAGCAAACTGTACCCATGTGAAATTGTGGCAAGCTGTAATATGCTGAATACATAAATGTAAATTGATAAAGATGATCATATAATTAAGAAATTATTAGGGCAGTTAAAACAACAATGCAAATACCTACACTGGTACGTTGAAATGACCCTTTGTTTGAAGGGAAACATTGGATAACTGCAATACATGGTTGGTGCATCCCATTTGATTTAAAATATAATGATTGGCAGCAATTATGCATGATGTGCCAAGATTCCTTATTCAGTTATGTTGATGTGCAGTTACCTACCACTAGATATCAGTAGGCAAGCAGCAAAGATTGATCCTTCTGTTTAAGAGAGAACGCGACAGTAAACATTCTAACAAATCATGCAAGATATGGTGTTAATGTGAGAAAGGGCGACTACAATGAATTCATCAGCAGGAAATATTATAAATCAGAGAAACAGCAGTGACAATCCTGCAATAGGAAAATAGCCATTGGACTAATACAACAAAGTGCTGTTACTTGGAAAGCAACGCATAGCATTTGAGATTATTGCGTTTCTCTTGCACATGCGAGTGAGTGAAAACTGAATATGATCTGACATGAGAAAACAAAAGAATAAGAAAACACAAATCACTGCAACTACATAAAATTATATGACAATGCCCAAGCCTACTGTGTTACTTAAATTTCAGTAATGTTTTAGCACCATAGCCTACCACTGTGTTACACAGCAACAATGATACTGGCCTTTTAAAGGAGATGTGATTGTAGGCATCTGAAGAAAATCAAAGCAAGAGTTCGTAATTTAACGTGCGATATGAGCGAATAGCAGAAAACAAGAAGCATCAGCTGAACTTAATGGAGATAATCAACCACATACACTGAAAGTAGTAAGATGAAGATCGGTGTGCAATGTGCATCAGTACTCTTGTGATGTGAAACATTGTCTCAAAATGAACATTGCTGCTTGAAAAGCAATTGTTGATGTAGATAATGAATATGATGAACAATGAATAGAGGAACAATGACGGCAGAAATGCCTACACCCCAAACACCACCAGCTATTTGTTTGCAATTGTTCCGTCAAAAGAAGAATAAACAGAAAACTTGCGTATCTTGTTGGATGAAATCGGGAGTGTGAGCATCGATGTGAGCAGACAAATTATGTGTAATCCAAATGTTGAGCGACTGTTGCTTGAAAGTGAATGCATAGCGTGTACTATGCTTGTTTGTTTTGCTCAAATAGGAGGAAAGCAACGCAGCGTAACTAACATTGAGAGACAGATGTGGTGCCTTCAAAGATCATGATCATGCTAGATCATGGCTAGATCATGATTGGATGAGATGCCAGAATTGAATGAATGAATGATGTAATGCTACTACAAGTCCTCTACAACAGTGTTTCCCAACTAGTGTGCCGTGAAAGATTGTCAGGTGTGCCGTGGAAAATTATCAAATACCACAAAATAAATAAATGTGTTTATAATTCTTATACTGAAGTCAGTAGATTTGTAGCCATGCAAGTTTTAATAAAGGAGAAGGTAAGGACGTTATTGAAACTCACTATTATTAGACTATTATTGTTGTTTTTTTGGATGAAAAATAATGCTCAGACTGAAGGAAGACTATAGATCTGCTTTGTTCTTTTAATGCTTAAACACTATAAAATCTCTTGGTAGATTTCAGTTATGAACGACTCAAAATGATTCACTGACTCACTCATAGCACATAAGACGCTCATTTGTCGCCACCTAGTGACATTTCCAGAAGGGGTCACTGAACTAATCAGTTAATAAAATTGAACACTTTTGTGAAACAGAAGCTTGTGTTGTGGCATTGCAAGAACAAATCTACAAATTAGAAAAAAAGCAAATTTGTTGTTTTTTTTCATTACCCATTTAACGCTCTTGCCACCTGTGACCTCACACAGCGTAGCCTACCTATGTGACTTGTTTTGATTTTTTTTTTTTTTTTTGCATAGCCGAATTTCAAACATTACAAGTAAACACGCTACTAAGATGGACAGAAAACATGGACAAGTTCTTGAAAAGGAAAAATATTGACGATGGTTAGCCTATGTGGGATAGTGGTGTGCCGTAGAATTTTTTAGTCGTAAAAAGTGTCAGTGGCAGAAAAAAGGTTGGGAAACACTGCTCTACAAGAATTATCGCATAGGCTTCCATTGCTTTTCTTGCAATGACGCCTCATTTTGTAAATCAATATAAATGAAGCAGATCAATAAATCAGTGAGAAACAAGACGGTAACACAATCAACTAAGTCTTCTGATAGTGTAAGAGAAAAAAATGCAGTGGTGTCTAAAAATAAATCAGTTGATATTCATAATATTGAGATAATAAATAGTCTGCGTCAAGGAGATCATGAGTAAATGGTTCATAAATCCTCTTTAAGAGTCTTCTTAATGACATGGTATACAGTATACTTAGCTTTTTCTGAAGGAGTGTGACTTGGGCATTATTAAATTAATTGTGTTTTTCATTGGAGGTTGACACATCAGTGGGCATCTTTATGAAATTAAACTCTGCAGCACTGCTGTTCTATGTGGCATGACTTTCGTGTCCTGCTGCATAAAATAAATCGGCAGGGAGCTTATCTCTAACAACATCCTCATTAAAGAGTTTAATCTTTAAATACAGTATATATATCTGGATTTCACAGCACTTTGGGTCAACTTGTTTTTAAATGTGTTTTATAAATAAATGTTGACTTAACTAACTCAAATCCCCATCAATTTCAATCTCTCAATCTCCATCTATCTCGGTCTAAGAGAAACACTGCCATGTTTTCCATGGCTGCATTTACTAAACTAAATCTAGTTTAAATATTGGTCTATAACACAGGTCCATTTTTGTGAGTCTGAATCAAGAGGTTAAAAAGTTGGAGGCTGAATATGCCAAAGTCAGTGGAAGATTACCAAGAGAGTGCACCAAATTAAATGATTATAAGTTTGTGCATGAGTTTGGAGGAGAAAAACAGTTGGTGGAAGATGAGATTCCTGCTTATACTCTTTCCTCTTCATTCAGAGAATTAATAAGAATTAATCTACAGTATGTTTAAGGACCAAATTACCCACCAAGTCAGTACATTAAGGCACTGCAATGTGATTCCCACAAGTGTGCACTTTTGATTAATGAATAATTAGCACTTTCAAAGCCAATGGCATGGTGTGCTGTAAGTAGGGGGTTAATTGAGGGGGACACTTTTTATTATTATTTATTATTTACTTAACATTCCTGGTGAGTTAATGGTTCCAGCACCTGGAAAATCACATCAAGTTTGTTTGAAAACAAGAAGTTTGAATGTAATTCAAATGTGAGCACTTGTGAATGTGTGGAGACTGTGTTGTGCTGATGCCGGCTGCTCATACCTTTTAAAGCTCCTCTTTGGCTCATACAGGGAAAACACCGTCATGAGCATCGCACTCTCAGTTTGTAGCAGATGACAGTTAACACATTCACTTTGTAGCACATACAGAATACATACTTATTAAATTAAATAGCAGCCTTTTGCTGTTTAATAATCACTCTGAGTCACGTAGCGACCGGCTTTTCCAGAGTGGGAAGCTGCCGACATCACAGAAACACACTTCAAAATAAAAGCTCTGTCAAAATTAAAGGTAAATTTATAGGAAAAAAGTATGACAGAAATATTTTACTACTGTAACGTTATGTAATATTTAATGTAATACTACTACTACTAATAATAATAAATCTGTAGTAATTTTATTATACTTAAGCAGTATCTAACATCTGTGATGCTCTATTATGCAGCACTTTATTTGACAAAATATAACTCCATTGTTGTATTTTGGGTTGAGCTGTGAGGTTCTGCACTTCATTTGATAAAAAATAATACAATATTATGTTGGAAATTAATAGTTATATTTAATTTGATAAAAGTTTTAATGAATTCATTTATTTAAACACTATTTTGATAATAACATTTAAATAAACTGTTGATATGGAATTCAAAAAAACAAAAAACAAAAAACAAAAAAACAGGTATCGGACTTGGTATCAGCGACTACCAAAAATGAAGTATCGGTACTCGTTCTCAAAAAAAAAAAAAACAATAAAATGGTATTAGGACATCCCTAGAAAAAGTCTTTCTGTTGCTGGGGTAGACTCTTGTGTTCTCGTCAAGTGAACAATGAACTTCTTCTTTTACTGAAGAACAGACAATAAGTTTTGCTGATCCGAACATTTTCATCTGTAATCGAACTCAGCAGCATATCATCACAAATGCAGATTGTAATCCATAGCGATTCTGTCACCAAGCGTTTTTATTTTTTTTTCTAGGGTTATCCTACACTAAAATGACTAATGAAATCAGAAAGTTGAGGCACAACACAAAATGTTTTTATTGAACATAATTTCTTCACTTAATGAAAGCTGCATATACAGGTGCATCTCAATAAATTAGAATGTCATGGAAAAGTTCATTTATTTCAGTAATTCAACTCAAATTGTGAAACTCGTGTATTAAATAAATTCAATGCACACAGACTGAAGTAGTTTAAGTCTTTGGTTCTTTTAATTGTGATGATTTTGGCTCACATTTAACAAAAACCCACCAATTCACTATCTCAAATAATTAGAATATGGTGACATGCCAATCAGCTAATCAACTCAAAACACCTGCAAAGGTTTCCTGAGCCTTCAAAATGGTCTCTCAGTTTGGTTCACTAGGCCACACAATCATGGGGAAGACTGCTGATCTGACAGTTGTCCAGAAGACAATCATTTACACCCTTCACAAGGAGGGTAAGCCACAAACATTCATTGCCAAAGAAGCTGGCTGTTCACAGAGTGCTGTATCCAAGCATGTTAACAGAAAGTTGAGTGGAAGGAAAAAGTGTGGAAGAAAAAGATGCACAACCGATAGAACCACAGCCTTATGAGGATTGTCAAGCAAAATCGATTCAAGAATTTGGGTGAACTTCACAAGGAATGGACTGAGGCTGGGGTCAAGGCATCAAGAGCCACCACACACAGATGTGTCAAGGAATTTGGCTACAGTTGTCATATTCCTCTTGTTAAGCCACTCCTGAACCACAGACAACGTCAGAGGCGTCTTACCTGGGCTAAGGAGAAGAAGAACGGGACTGTTGCCCACTGGTCCAAAGTCCTCTTTTCAGATGAGAGCAAGTTTTGTATTTCATTTGGAAACCAAGGTCCTAGAGTCTGGAGGGAGGGTGGAGAAGCTCATAGCCCAAGTTGCTTGAAGTCCAGTGTTAAGTGTCCACAGTCTGTGATGATTTGGGGTGCAATGTCATCTGCTGGTGTTGGTCCATTGTGTTTTTTGAAAACCAAAGTCACTGCACCCGTTTACCAAGACATTTTGGAGCACTTCATGCTTCCTTCTGCTGACCAGCTTTTTAAAGATGCTGATTTCATTTTCCAGCAGGATTTGGCACCTGCCCACACTGCCAAAAGCACCAAAAGTTGGTTAAATGACCATGGTGTTGGTGTGCTTGACTGGCCAGCAAACTCACCAGACCTAAACCCCATAGAGAATCTATGGGGTATTGTCAAGAGGAAAATGAGAAACAAGAGACCAAAAAATGCAGATGAGCTGAAGGCCACTGTCAAAGAAACCTGGGCTTCCATACCACCTCAGCAGTGCCACAAACCGATCACCTCCATGCCACGCCGAATTGAGGCAGTAATTAAAGCAAAAGGAGCCCCTACCAAGTATTGAGTACATATACAGTAAATGAACATACTTTCCAGAAGGCCAACAATTCACTAAAAATGTTTTTTTTTATTGGTCTTATGATGTATTCTAATTTTTTGAGATAGTGAATTGGTGGGTTTTTGTTAAATGTGAGCCAAAATCATCACAATTAAAAGAACCAAAGACTTAAACTACTTCAGTCTGTGTGCATTGAATTTATTTAATACACGAGTTTCACAATTTGAGTTGAATTACTGAAATAAATGAACTTTTCCACAACATTCTAATTTATTGAGATGCACCTGTAGACACGGGTTCTCGAGGGGATAAATACACAATCACACACATTCAGAAGGTACATTTTCTCTATGAATCACATCCTAAATCACTTTTTTGTAATTGTTTAAGTTCACGTCATACTCCTGTTGTTATTTCGCTGAGCTCCACATGACAGGGAATCCTTCACCATTTTGTTTTGGCAAGTGTGTCATACTTCCGACTGAAGAGAGCAAGATCTCAGCATAACAGTCTGCATGTGTGACACCCTCGGCCAAAATCGAGTTCTTTGGAGTCTTGTAGCATGACACCGGCTTAACCAACATCACCCAACATCTTTCTCTAAGAGTCTCTCTATCATCTTTGTTCTTTTCATTCCTTGCAGGTTTATCAGATCTATGCACATCAGTCTGCTGAGGAGGTTCATAAAGTGCTCATTTCAGTTGGAGCGGACTATATTGTGCTAGAGGACAGCATTTGCTACGAGCGCAGGCACAGCCGTGGTTGCAGGCTGAGGGACCTGCTCGACCTGGCAAACGGACATGTAGGTCACACAACATCTGTAGTTCATGCCCACACACCATGCTTGTTCCATTTAAATTAGCTATATCAGAAAGGTTCTTTGGGTACAAGAAACTTTTTCAGACAGCTTAAATAAAAAAATTTGCCCTTTACAGAATTCTTGATGTGACAGTAAACAAATATACTTTGCGATAGACACGAAACTCCTGGTCTTGCTTTAATTATTTGCCATTTTGGAAATCTTTTTTGCTTTGTCTCTTTGATTATTTTGTGTACAGCAGATCCTCATATTTTTTATTTTGTCACGTCTTACTCACAGCCTGTAGTCATTAAATGCTGCGATTCTCCATCTTCTAGAATTAGTTCTACATTGTTACCTTGTTCCACCACGGAATAAGAGTCAGCATCTGCCCTGCATGCAATCTAATCAAGCTCAAGTGACTTTTTGGTTGGATAGCTTGATTGTTCATATGTATTGATTACAGTTGTGCAGAATATCAGAAAAAAGCAAAGCTAAATTTCTAACTTCTAAACTGCTACATGTTTGTGTATCTTTGCATACACGTCAGCAAAAAAAGTCATCTCCATCACATCTCAGCAAAAAACCTCTGGCTGTAAGTAGCTTGTCAGCAGCTGTCATTCATGTATCTGAGGTGGTTGCAATGCCTTTGAAAGACCTCACAGAAGTTTGCCTACCTTGCTCCTCTGATCCATACTGCTGCCAGTCAATGAAAGAGCCTCGCTCACTGACTCTTTTGATGCTGCCAGATTCCTTCCTTCAGGATGCCTCAAGCAGTCTGTTCCTGCAATTCACTCTTGTTACACGTTTTGCATGCGTTTGTTATTTTAGCATTGATTAAATCAAATTTCAAACCCCACTCCAAAGATTGATCTTTGGAGTTTGTTGATTGTTGACAGAATTACTGAAGAAGCAATGCACATGTAATACCCATGGTCCAGAAAATGTCATGTGTAGAGTTGGATATTCTTCTTTTTTTATTATTCCTCTCTGATCTTTCCCATGGGTGCAGGTTCTTTCAATCTCTAGGTGCTCATATTACCCCACAGTGGCATTTCAAGGCCTTTCTGTTAATTTGGGAATATCTCTCAAAGTAAATGTTTAAAAACCTCTGGGCACAATTTCTCAAAGATTAGAAAGAGAAAGTGGAAGGCTTTTTAATAAGATGATATACTTCTGAGACTCCCCTCCAACTACTGAGAGTCTACTCTGCATTTAAAAATATAAAATATAGTGAAATAGCACCTAATGGAAAAGAAGTACAGTTATAAGACCAATTTATTTGTGTCTATTTCAGATCATGGATGGCTCTGGTGAAAATGACCCGGACCTCGTCCCAGCATCTCACCCGCGATTTTGTGAAGCCGTTAAGACTGGTGTTCCTCCGTATTCTAAGCTCTTCACTCGAGTGTTCAAAAACAAGACCTTTCACGTGTACAAGCTAAAGAAATCCAAGAAGAAAAACAAGGCAGATAGTGCTGGTCCATAGTGCATACTCTCGCACTCATTTCTCAATAGCAGGCGCCCACCTCACTGGATGTCTGAACGCCCCATCTGGAATGTTCAATGAGTGTGATAGTAGCAGGTGTGTGCACGCATGAGAGAGATTGGAGAGATGCCTGATTGCGCCAGTATGCGCTAGATGATTTGGTGCGTGTCTGTGTGTGTAAATCTTGCTCTAAGCCAGTCTTCCGCAACAGGAGCTCAAGTTTAACATGGAGGGGAAGAAAATCTATTTTACTCACACTCCATCGCACCCTCTCTCTGTTCATTGTATCTCTCTAAACACATGCCCCTCAACCAAACACACATGTATGTGCATTCACACACATACAATACTTAGGGAAGGTACGCAGCTGCTTTCACAACTTCATTCCTCTTTCACACATCTAGCCAAATATAGAAATAAAGAAAGGGAAAATTCATTTTAATTGGAATTCACAAGAGCAGTTTGGGGTAATTAGTGTCCGTGGCAGTGCTGACTTTACGTTTGCCAAACTGGTGGTCTCAGTCAACAAAGTTGGACTTTCAAACTCAACGTCACCTCCTGATGTCTGGCTGCTTTTAATGAGAACAGTTTCTTAGTCCATACGTAAAAAAGATGCTGCTGAATTTGGTCCCCCTAACAGTGACAAATCTGAACAATCAACCTTACTCATGGGCGCCATAATTTCACATTGAAGAATAAACTGTCATACCACTGTGAATATCATTGCTTGTTCAGTCTACTAATTAGCATTGGAGTATAAATTAGTGCCTGTCACATTGTTTTTAGTGGCAGAGGAATTACATTGAAACTTATTTTTGTTGTTTGTTTCTTTGATATAGTGGGAATATGTTTTGTGTTTTAGGTGAAATGAAACTAGTTTAGGGCAGTTTGTAGGATGAAAAACAGTTGCAAATGTTCTTAAACACGACATACATGTTCCATTGCATTTCTTTATCCTGCACTGAGAAATTGTTTCAAATTTCATTGGAGAGTTTCACTTTTTAGGTCAGGGTAAAACATTTATTGAATGGTCAACCATGTTCAACATGATCCTCAGATTTTCATCCTAAGAGATAAATAAAGAGTCTTTTGTGTTGGAAAGTGCCTTCCCATTTTCATATAAGCTCTGTTGAACTAAAACACATCCATTGAGCTGCTGCGCTAACAAGTCATCGTTTTTAAAAGATCTTGAGTGGCTTAAAGTGCTACCGAATTCTACCCAGCTTCGATCTTTCCTGTCCTTGTTTTTGTCTATTTTTTAGGATGTTAGCTGAATATCATTGTAAAGCAATTCAAATTTGTTTTGCACAACCTAGAGCACCTCTGTACAGTGTTTAAAGATAAAAATGGTATTCCATTTTTCCAAAATTCAGTGTGTAGCCACAGGGCTCCTCGATGACATTCTGAGATTGTATTGTAATATGGTGTAATACAGATCTGTCAAATGGTTTACATTTAAACCTTCGCTTTGCACATTGTCTATGTCAAAACACATTGACACTCAGCAGATGGTCTTTGTGGTGTATAGTCTTTGATTTATTTGCTGATATTGTTTAAATGTATGAATTCTTGATACTGTTTATTTGGGATATACATTGCACTAGCTTGTTACTGTGGTATTTCACGCAAATGGATTGTTTGAAATGTTGATTTGTCCTTTATCATCATTTTCAGTGTATGTTCTGTGTATGTTTTCCATTTTTTTAATAAAAGCAGATTTGTATGTTAACTAAAAAATAAATTCTGACATGTGAACTTAAAGCACAAAGGTATTTTTATGAATACAGTTAACATTTTTCAGTCCACTTTCATTGTATGTTCTGTATTGTCCCCAACTATTTACGACATAGTTTCCATATAAAAGTCAATTTACCGTTACTTTTTAAGAGACTTGCAATAGAGATATTCCAAGATATTAAATACCCTGCTGTTTTCTTTGAATGCAGCCATTTTTAACAGTAATGTTCAAGTATCATTGAAGCCATAACTGATGAACTCCATTTATTCAGAAAAGACAAAAGAAAAGCATTTTAAGGATGCAAATACAAAATGACAAGATACTTTTAGCAACTAAACAAAAGATTAAATAATCCATGAAAAACAAAAACGGGACAGAAGCGTTAGATCCTGTTATTTCTTTTCAAAAAAGCAATTACGTCTTCGATATGCACAAATGAAGTAAAACAGTTTCACAAAATATAGCACTGTATGTTCACCACACAAATAAACAGGTGGCCGTGGTTCAAAATCGAAGCGGAATAGGTCTTGTAAGATAAGGAAATCTGCAATTCTGTTTTTCATTCATGAATGCCCTCACCTCACACTGTACCCGCTCCAATCCCCTAACAAGGATGATTGCAATAACATTGGCCTCTTTTTTCACTATATGAAATAGCAAGCATTGCACTGTATTTCTGAGCTTCACCTTAATTCTTTTTTTTTTTTTTAATCTTGTTTTATTCTCTTGTTGCTGCCTTTGGAAAAATTGGCACTTTTGAGATCCATAATAAGAGTGACGATTTCTCCTTCAAGTTTTCCACCTCCCATGATCCTTTGGTGCACAGCATGACAGTGAACGATCAGTTCACATTAGGATTAGCACTCTGATGTCTTTTAACACACTCCTACACTCCCCACTCTCCTCAGCCAGCCTGTCATGCTCTACATATGCATTCTCCTATAAAATAAAATACAAATTACTGAAATGATAAAAGGAGGGCAAAAACATTGCTTGAAATGCATAAAATACAAGGTTGGCATTTGAGGCTTCATGGGGGGAGGCTGCATGACTTTTTAGTGTTCCATTTGCGGACCAGTAAAGAGGCACACAAAGCTTTCCTTCGCCACATGAAGCCTCACCACAAGCTCATTACACCTTACACGGAGATGATTAGGGTCTGAAACCATCAGCATGCACACTTGCACTCACACTTTTGCACAAAATGCACCTGGTGCTGAGGCCCATCTCTTCTTCACCGCATTGGTGAATAATGTGATGGGATATGAGGGGGCTTCAGAGTTATTTACAGCAGGAGAGGAAATAATGATACGGTTGGATAAGCTGGTTTGGTTAATAATACGATACTTTCAAAAGGAAGCAAACTGGAGTCTAACCCCTGCTCACTATAAGCTTATTCCAGTGCTGAAAGCTCTTCAAGTTTGAGTCAATCATATAGAACAACACACTTTTTTTCATTTGTCTTAATGGCTATCCTTTAATTTGGCAAACTTTGAGGGCTGTGATTGGTACTACTCAGAAAAGCATAAGAGCCGTAGGCTTTCCATACTTTTCAGCTGTAGATAACTTCCCTCATGCCAGCCACTCAACCTTGTCCCTCATCTCAGACACATTTGTATTCTAGCCATTCTTTCGATCCTTTTTAGCTGGAAAGAGAGGACACAATCTGTATTCCCAGGGAATATCTCCTAAAATGCCAAACAATAAGGCTGCATTTTCTGGTTTCGTTTTCTGCAGTGTTTTCCACAAATCTTCTGTTTTTATTAGTCTTTTTCCCCCATCCTGCCTCTTTAATACTTGCATCCAAGTGAACAGAATTTATATGGAGGGATGATCAAATAGAAAAATGCAACAGTATCCAGAACAAGCAGCAAAGAGTTTTCAGAAACTGGCCAATGAAGTCAGCGGAGAGGACAAGTCCCCTCCAAGTCATATTCAAGCACCTCAGTTTATTGTTTTCATTCCTTCTTTCCTTTATTTAAGAACACATAGACGATACAGACATATAGAATGGTATATCAGGAAAGATCAGACCGTAGCACGTCAGAGGCACTCCATTAGTGTCTGTCACAAAGACAACAACTGGTTCCACTAAAATCATTGTCATCCACAAGTCACTGTAATAAAGACGCCCATGCTGGGCTTGAAAAATTGCCATGACCACAACTTGTATCCCGGATTGGCACTTCCCATTTGATGCTCGTTAAGAGTCCCAGATCTGGCTCCGTATGCAGGGGGAGTCATCTTGCATGAAGTAATACAACCAGAGAAATCCAAATAGGCATTTTCAGAATAAGAAATACCTCTCTGGTTTTCACGAAAAAGTATTTAGTGGTCTCCCTCCTCTCCTCAGACTGCAGGAACTCTTCCCTCAGAGGTCACTTCCCTCAGCTCGCTCGTAGAGGGCTTTCAGCTTCTCAAAACATGGCCCCCACTCTTTCAGACACTCCTGACCCACTGTTCCCTCTTCCAGCCCAGCGGAGCTGAAGGAACTCAGTGACCCGGCCAGAGAGCCACCTCCCTCCGTGCTGAAGACCTGCAGGGAGTCAAAGGGTGCCGTCTCCGAGTGCTGGTCGGCATCACGGATAATTTCACACAGGTAGCGGGCCAGGTCCTGGCTGGAGAAGGACAGGCTCTTGCGGGCCATCTGAGCTGCTTGGCTGGTATTTGCAGTCTGGCCTTGAGCTGGAGAGCGGGAGGGGGGCACATCCCTGCGGATGGTGGTGGTACCTGATGAGATGGAGGAGGTGGTGGTGGCAGTGCCTGCTCTGGAGGGAGGGTCAGGCTGGCAGAAGTGTTGCTGTTGCTGCTGGGAGGGAGGGTGGTGGTGGTGGATGGCTCGGGATCGGCTGTACTGCACCGACTGGGCTGGACTGGGCTGCAGGGACTTCTGGAGCTCTGCCATGTCATAGGCATTCTGAAGGAGAGAAAGGGAAAGGGGAAACAGAGTAAAATTGAAGGCACACAGCAGTGACAAATAACAAGATCATTAGCATTACATAATGCACCATTACATTCAGGCACCGTAGAGCTTTCCTTGTAATAATGACACAAAAGTGCAACAATTGATACCTGCACTAATAAGACAGAACTCAGTGACTAAATAAGCAGCTTGTCTGTTCTTCTTCATCTCACCATGTATTATTCCCCAAAGTGTTAATGGCATTAATCCGGATTGAAGCTGCTAATGCAGCGCTCTGATTAGCACCTTTGTGTGTCTTCCTGCACCTGAGAGGAAGAAGCCTGACAGACGTAGTGAAGAGTACAGCCCGGCATTACACACTTAGTCAGCACAACAAAACACGGCACCAATCCCACGGCCTCCATTCCCATAGAACGCCAACATTAATCCTATTCCACCGAGGCCAATTCCCCACATTATTTTGTGGTGCAGTGCTAGGGGGAAGAAAAAAAATACCCCTTGAGGGAAAAAAGGAAGAAGAGAAGATGAGGAAGAGAGAGACAGAGAGGGAGTTGTGTGTGACACGGCTGTGGGTGTAATTGATTACATGATGAGGGAGATGTGTGAAGCCTCATCAGATGGAAAGGATCAGAGAAGCACTATGCATCTGATAATCATGTAACAGGATTTTACACACAGCAGACATGAGAATGAAAGATCCTGCAACATATCTACACCCACATACTTCAGATCAGAGGAACAGCTCCAATGGCAGTTATGTCAAACATCCAAAACCACATGTTTGCTGGGTATCAAGTGAGGTTTTGTAGGGAGAAACCACATTCCGTGCCTTTCGACAGCATGACACAAAATATATTTCTACAACCTCTTGGCATTCACTGAAGCCACTTGTCATCAGCATCAGAGTGCATTTTTTAATGCTTGAGGTTGTCATAGAGACTAACTGACATAGGCGCCTCATTGCGACAGGGTGTCATGACTATCTATAGCAAGTTGTCATAGTACCTTTGGGCACTTAGTTGTTCTCTTGTGTCAGAACAGAGATTATTTAGCAGAGATGAGCCACATATATTAAAATTAATGGGTGAAATTGGAACGCTCAACCAAGGAGCTTGCGCCCAACAGTAAATGGATGTAGAAAGGAAGTCCCGCCTTACAGTTAAAAGAGCCAATCACCTTTTAGATACAGACATCACCTGTCAATCAACTGTAGAACACGCATGCATATTAGCTATTCAAGCTGGTTTTTATTACGTTTTTTTATCGTAATATGAGGGATAGAATCACAATTTATGATTCCAGTATTGTCAGATTTTAATGCTGATTTGAAATATGTTCTTTGATCATAATCTTGACCAACCGTTTTTGAGATTTTAATCTTTCTCCATTCAAGTCAATAAGAGCTGCACTGGCATGACTGGAAAAAGCCTCCCGAGAGCGTTCCAAAGATGACCGACAGTGGACTGACTTGCTAGAAAGACTTTGGTCAGAAGCAGCTGACATTGTGAAACTTCTAAAATGGTCACAGATTCTCTGACCTGTGTTTGAGGGTGCATGTGAGAGCTCTTTCTAAGGAATAGTTCACCCAAAATTAAAATTGTATCACCATACTCACCTGTATGACTTTTTAACAAAAACAATGCAAGTTTTCATGTAAGTAAATGAGCTTCTCTCATGCACCCTTACGAACGTGCAATGAATTTGAAGATGTTCACTTAATAATGATTTAATTTGCAGGTTGGTTTTCTGAATGCCTTCAATTTTGGGGTTGTTTTTTGTATAAACCCACCACCACCACCACCCTATGGCTTTGTTCACACTGCAGGAAAAATCAGATTTTTTTTTCTCAAATCTGATTTTTTAGTCTGATTGTTCAGTCTGCAGTCACTTTTGCTAGCACGTCCACATTAGTTATCATAGTAATGATGCCAGCTTGTGTATGTTCACCATGTGTGGATGTTTTTCATGAGGGCAGTATCCAAATAATAACATATTCTTCACAGAAAATTTCTTAAAAAACAGTCGAGGTGGCATATGCAATGTTTATCACTGCTAGGGTTTACAACTGTCCCATTTTTGCCAGTCTTCCCGTATTTTATACCATATGGGATGCCTTATCCTGTATGTTAGTGTGTAGCGAAACTTCCCGTATTGAAGCATAAAAGGGTTGGACAGTGAGACTCTTGAAGAGGACCCCTGTCCTGTATTTAAGCGCTCAGAATGCTCAAGCGTCCCGTATATGCATGAGACATTCAAGCTTATCGCGTTGTGGTGGCTTGTAGCTGGTGTTTTCTGCACCTTAGCACATCTCTTTGGGTGAGTAAAGCCACTGTCTGTATTATTTTAAAAGAGGTTTGCACTGCTTTGTCTGCCCTGTAACATATACTTGACTTAATGGGTGCATTCCATTCAGAAGTGATAATCCCTATTCCCCTCATAGACTTTACTTTCCACTGTCAGAGGGCTGAATAGTTTAATAAAACTCACTTTTTAAGTAATTTTTTTATGCGTGGCCATAATGATTGTTTTCCCTTCTAAGTGCCCTGTGAAGGCATCATTTATGCCGTTTGGAACACAGTTTATGTCTTCTCGCCACAACACCTGACGAAACAACCCGTCGTGCACAACAAATGACGAAAAAGGCACATAAAAATCTGATCTGACCGCTTTTAATTGGATTCCATACCACCTTCAAATATTGTTTGAATCAGGCTAGTAAAAATCTGATTTTTTTGTGTTTTTGTCTTGTACAGACTACAAAAACCTAAACAGATATAAGTCAGATTGGCTAAATTTTTTGTTTATTTATCTATTTTTCTGCCTGTGTGAACATAGCCATTGTGTACTCACCTGGTCTTCCTCTCCACCACCCTCCTCATCATAGTTGAGAACGTTCTCTCGGATGTCCTCCCAGCCGTCATGGTGAGCAGACACATGATAAACTCCCTCCTTCAACCCCTTGTAGCTCCTCCAGCGAGAGTACAGGAAAAGCCCCAACAGCAGCACTGTGAAGGCACAGAATGTGGTTCAGAATTACCTTAAACACTGATCACTTTTCCCTGTTACAATTTACTGGAACACTGAATCTGATCCCAGATCAATTTGAACTACATTTAAGCGAGCTTCACTGAGGGAAAGAAAGCACATCACCCAGAGCATCCCTCAGGTAATGTTTCCCCAGCTCTGGGGTGACTTGATGTCAGCATGATGACTTGGAAGAGATGGCCCTGATTTGCCACAGACACATTATTTCAGTAAGCGTCGAGGCTTGTGTCAAGTATAGCTCACTGAATCAATCCTGTTTGGCAACAAGCTGACCTTTAGAGTATATAATCTTGCTATCGAATGCCCAATGCACTTCAATCTGCCAACACACCATTCTCTATCTCTCTCTCTCTCTCTCTCTCTCTCTCTCTCTCTCTCTCTATATATATATATATATTCTCAACCAACTTCTTGAAGTATCACCTTGGGATGCTTTTTAAACAGTATTGAAGGAGTTCCCATCTATATGCTGGGCACTTATTGGCTGCTTTTCTTTATTATTTGGTCCAAGTCATCAATTTCAAAAACGTTTTATTTTTTATTTTTTTTTATTACATTTTAGATTTATAATTAAATAAATTAATAGGGTGGCACAATTATATTTTTGTCTACAAAACTAATTTCAAACATTTAAGCATACACCTTCAGATGAAAAGATTTTTAAGATCATGGGAAACATTGCGGTCAAGTGTTACAAAACTTTTGACCGTAGTGTATATATATATATATATATATATATATATATATATAAAGTTGTGCTCAAAAGTTTGCATACCCTGGCAGAACTTGTGACATTTTGGCACCGATTTTGAAAATATGACTGATCATGCAAAAAAACTGTCTTTTATTTAAGGATAGTGATCATATGGAGCCAATTATTATCACATAGTTATTTGGCTCCTTTTTAAATCATAATGATAACAGAAATCACCCAAATAGCCCTGATCAAAAGTTTACATACCCTTGAATGTTTGGCCTTGTTACAGACACACAAGGTGACACACACACAGGTTTAAATGGCAATTAAAGGTTAATTTCCCACACCTGTGGCTTTTTAAATTGCAATCAGTGCCTGTGTATAAATAGTCAATGCAAGACTTTGGGGCCTCATAGACAAATATTATAAAAGACTGCACACTGTCATTGATGCTAAAGGGGGCAATACACAGTATTAAGAACAATGGGTATGCAGACTTTTGACTTTCATTTTTTTCTTTGTTGCCATGTTTTGTTTTATGATTGTTCCATTCTGTTATAACCTACAGTTGAATATGAATCCCATAAGAAATAAAAGAAATGTGTTTTGCCTGCTCACTCATGTTTTCTTTAAAAATGGTACATATATTACCAATTCTCCAAGGGTATGCAAACTTTTGAGCACAACTGTACCCCGATCAGCCACAACATTAAAACCACCTGCCTAATATTGTGTAGGTCCCCCTCGTGCCGCCAAAACAGCGCCAACCCACATCTCAAAATAGCATTCTGAGATGCTATTCTCATCACCACTATTTTACAGAACTACAGAGTTAAAGAAGACTTTGTTGGTTCAAACCAGTCTGGCCATTCTCTGTTGACCTCTCTTATCAACAAGGCATTTCCATCTGCAGAACTGCCGCTCACTGGATGTTTTTTGTTTTAGGCACCATTATGAGTAAATTCTAGAGACTGCTGTGAAAATCCCAGGAGATCAGCAGTTACAGAAATACTCAAACCAGTCCGTCTGGCACCAAAAATCATCCATGCAATTATCTAATCAGCCTAATCAGTATGGCAGCAGTGCAGTGCATAAAATCACGCAGATACGGGTCAGGAGCTTCAGTGAATGTTCACATCAACCATCAGAATGGGGAAAAAAATGTGATCTCAGTGATTTGGACCGTGGCATGATTGTTGGTGCCAGATTGGCTGATTTGAGTATTTCTGTAACTGCTGATCACCTGGGAGAATTTACTTAGAATGGTGCCAAAAACAAAAAAACATCCAGTGAGCAGCAGTTCTGTGGATGGTATTGCCTTGTTGATGAGAGAGGTCAACAGAGAATGACCAGACTGGTTCGAACTGAGAAAGTCTACAGTAACTCAGATAACCGCTCTGTGCAATTGTGGTGAGAAGAATAGCATCTCAGAATGCTATTCTGGGATGCAGGTTGGCGCTGTTTTGGCGGCACGAGGGGGGCCTACACAATATTAGGCAGGTGGTTTTAATGTTGTGGCTGATCGGTGTATATATATATATATATATATGATTGTTTTCCTCGATTTAGATATCTTCTCCATTTACCTTCTCCCTTTGTGTGCTGCTTCATCTCACTCACTCTCTCTTCATTTCTTAGTATTCAGTCCTTCAGTCTTTATGAGATTTTCTCCTGTCTTTCATTCTATTGCTTCCAATTCATTAAATCAGCAGGGATAATATGTGCTGTTTGCGACATGTTGGTTCCAATATTTTAAGGGCAAACCTGTGAATAAGTCCAGTTTTAGACATTCATGTTGACCATGAGAACCGTCATGGTTACTGGTGTAACCTCCGTTCCCTGATGGAGGGAACGAGACATTGGTATCGATGTAGTGACACTAGGGGTCACTCTTGGGAGCCCGAGACACCTCTGGTCTTTGATAAAAGGCCAATGAAAAGTGGCGAGTGGTATTTGCATGCCACTCCCCTGGACATACGGGTATAAAAGGAGCTGGTATGCAACCACTTATTCAGGTTTTATGCTGAGAAGCCGATATAAGGTCCGGCCATTTCAGCGGGTAGTTCAGCATTGTGGCAGGAGGGACACAACGTCTCGTTCTCTCCATCAGGGAACGGAGGTTACACCAGTAAACATGACATTCCCTATCTGTCACTCACTCGACGTTGGTGTCGATGTAGTGACACTAGGGGTCCCTATTCAAAACGCCACAAGGCTGAACGGTGTTACATGAACTGGCGGTGTGTGGTGGGCAGACTTGCTGCGTTCCTCATAGCCAGCACACCAGGTCGACACGTAACCTCCCCCGACATAGTTATGAGTGTCGAACAGCCCTTTTTGGGGACAAGTCGACTACCCAAAGATAGAGACAGGCTTAACCCAGTCGTGGCCTCTTTTCCCCTTCTCTTTTTCCACTCCCTAAAAAAGAAGGGGGATTATCCGACTGGGCCACCAGGTCTAGTCGGGGGGTGTCCCTCCCAAGGGGAAGACACCGCAGAGACCACACCTCGCCCAAAGAGAGGGGGGGATATTTAAGTAGAAAAATACGTCACATGGTCTTTCCAACCATATGGAGAGCCTTCAAGGTAGATCCTGCCCAATGGGGGAGGAGTTACTACAAACATGGAGACTGGGGCAGAGGGGCTCTGCCCAAGGAAGACGCAGTTTGCCTGCAGGGAAATGAACTAGCGGAAGATATAGATCGCATGGGGTTAGCCTTACAGGGAACTGCCACATGCGGAGCACCTACCCCAGAACAGGGCTCTTAGCGCGTGTACTGGGCCGGCAGTGAGTCTCTCCGAAAACTTGACTGCCACAGGGCTCGGAGGAAGTCAACCAGGGAACAAAGTTTGTGAACACTACTGGGAATTAATGGCGCACGTCTTCAGCTCCAAGGGAGGTGGAAGGCGCTATGTGCAAGCGATACACCCGGCCAGCTATCCCGGGCTTATCCGCTTGTGTTGCGTGCCACTACCTAGGACGAAACTGGTTCCACCCGGAGGTTATAGAACCTTGCACAGGTGTTGGGTGTTGCCCAGCCCACTGCTCTGCAAATGTCTGTTAGAGAGACACCCCTGGCCAGGGCCCAGGGAGCCGTTACACCTCTGGTAGAATGGGCTGGTAGCCCTACCGGGGGCGGTATGTCCTAGGCGACATATGCCATAGTTATTGGGTCAATGAGCCAGTGGGCGATCCTCTGCTTGGAGACAGTGCTTCCTTTCCGCTGTGCACCAAAGCAGACAAAGTGCTGCTCAGAGATTCTAAAGCTCTGCGTGTGATCCAAATAGATGCGTAAAGCGCGCACCGGACACAGCGATGACAGGGCTGGGTCTACCTCCTCCTGGGGCAGCGCTTGCAGGTTCACCGCCTGGTCCCTAAAAGGGGAAGTGGGAACCTTGGGCACATAGCCCGGTCAGGGTCTCAGGATCACGTAAGAGTAACCTGGACTGGACTCCAGGCACGTTTCGCTGACAGAGAACGCTAGCAGGTCACCTACCCTCTTGATGGAAGTGAGCGCAGTCAGGAGGGCAGACTTCAAGGAGAGTACCTTAAGCTCGGCTGACTGCAAAGGCTCAAAGGGGGCTCTCTGTAGACCCTGAAGAACTACAGAGGTCCGATGAGGGAACGAGGTGCGGTCTGGAGGGATTCAGCCTCCTGGCGCCTCTTAGGAACCTGAAGATCAGGTCGTGCTTCCCTAAAGACTTACCATCGACTGTGTCATGGTGTGCTGCTATGGCAGCAACATACACCTTCAAGGTGGAAGGGGACAGCCTCCCTTCCAACCTCTCTTGCAGGAAGGAAAGCACTGATCCGTCTGCGCATCTCTGGGGGTCTTCCCGACGGGAAGAACACCACTTAGCGAACAGACGCCAATTAAAGGCATACAGGCACCTCGTAGAGGGGGCCCTAGCCTGAGTGATCGTGTCTACCACTGCAGGTGGGAGATAGCTTAGGTCTTCCGCATCCCGTCCAGGGGCCAGACATGGAGATTCCAGAGGTCTGGGCATGGGTGACAGATGGTGCCCCTTCCCTGAGAAAGACGGTCCCTCCTCAAGGGAATTCGCCAGGGGGTAGCTGTTGTGAGGAGCGTGAGGTCCGAGCACCACGTCTGGGTGGGCCAGTAGAGTGCTACCAGGACAACCTGCTCCTCGTCCTCCCTGACTTTACACAGGGTCTGTGCAAGCAGGCTCACTGGGGGAAACACATATTTGCGCATGCCAGGGGGCCAGCTGTGTGCCAGCGCATCTATGCCGAGGGGGGCCCCGGTCAGGGCGTACCAGAGTGGGCAGTGGGGAGGATTCTTGGGAGGCGAACAGGTGCATCTGTGCCTGTTGAATCGACACCAAATCAGCTGGACCACCTGAAGGTGGAGTCTCCACTCTCTCCTGAGGGTAACCTGTTGTGACAGCGCATCCACTGTAGTGTTGAGGTTGCCCGGGATGTGAGTGGCTTGCAGCGACTTGAAGTGCTGCTGACTCCAGAGGAGGAGACGGCGGGCGAGTTGTGACAAACAACGAGAGCGCAAACCACCTTGGCGGTTGACATATGCTACCGTTGTCATGTTGTCTGTCTGAACTAACACGTGCTTGCCCTGGATCAACGGCCGAAACCTCCACAGGGCGAGCAGAACTGCCAACAACTTGAGGCAGTTGAAGTGCCAATGCAGTTGCGGACCCGTCCAGAGGCCGGCGGCTGCGTGCCCATTGCAAACAGTTCCCCAGCCCATTTTGGAGGCATCTGTCGTGACCACGACGCGCCTGGGGACCAGTTCTAGAGGAACACCTGCCCGTAGGAACGAGAGGTCGGTCCAAGGGCTGAAAAGACGGTGACAGACCGATGTAATGGCCACGCGGTGTGTCCCGTGGTGCCATGGCCATCTTGGGACTCGAGTCTGGAGCCAGTGCTGAAGCGGCCTCATATGCATCAACCCGAGCGGGGTGGCCACCGCCGAGGATGCCATATGCCCCAGGAGCCTCTGAAAAAGTTTCAGTGGAACCACTGTTCCCTATTTGAACGCCTTCAAACAGGCCAGCACTGACTGGGCATGCTCGTTCGTAAGGCATGCCGTCAAGGAGAAAAGAGATGCTCTGAACTGGGGGGAGCTTGCTCTTTTCCCAGTTGACCTGAAGCCCTAGTCGGCTGAGGTGTGAGAGCACCAGATCCCTGTGTGCGCACAACACGTCTAATTCTAACTCACGAGAGTGAGCTAGAATTAGCCAGTCATCGAGATAGTTGAGAGCACGAAATGCCCACCTCCCTTAACGGGGCAAGGGCTGCCTCTGCGACCTTCGTAAAGACGCGAGGAGACAGGGACAGACCGAAAGGGAGGACTTTGTACTGATACACCTGACCCTTGAACGCGAACCGCAGGAATGGTCTGTGTCGAGGAAGAATCGAGGCGTGGAAGTACGCAACCTTCAGGTCTACCGCCGCGAACCAATCTTGATGCCGGACGCTCGCAGAATGTATTTTTGCGTCAGCATCTTGAATGGAAGTCTGTGTAAAGCCTAGTTCAGAACTCACAGGTCCAAGATTGGCCTTCATCTCGGCTGGAGGGACAGGTTCTATCACGCCCTTCCGTAGGTGGGTAGCGATCTCCGCGCAGGGTAGCAGCATTTTCGTCTTTCACCAAGGTGAAGTGGACACCGCTGAACCTGGGCGGATGCCCGGCAAAGTGAATCATGCAGCCAATGCAGACGGTCCGGACCAGCCCTCGTGACGGATTGGAAAGCGCAAGCCATGTGTCCAAGTTCCACGCAAGGGGGACCAAAGGGACAAAGTCATCGGACGTACCGGCAGGTTGGGCCTAGCGGCGGGGCGGAGCTCGAGGTGCCACACCACATCGTGGCCGTGCTGAGTCTAAGGACATCGAAGCACTTACCTGGCTCCTTGTGACCACCCCGTAACAGCCTGGGACAGGGGAAGAAGAGGTCTGTCCTCGTGACCCGTGGAGACTGTCACATCGGGGGCGGATTTGTGCCACAGCTGGGCGCTCAAGGGCGGGAGACCGCCGCTGGAGTGCCAAACCTGCCAAATAGAGTGGTGGACGGTGGTCGTGATGATGGCCGTACACACCGGATACGTGACCCAGTGAACAAGGAAACCGCTCTTGCTGAGCTCTTGAGTAATGTAGCCACTTGGGCATGCAGCGCAATTAAATGCAAGAAGGTAACAAAAAGATGGAGATCTGCTTACCAGCTCCAGAGCAGCGGGTTTCCTTGTCCCTGGGTCGCCCATCTCAAGGGCGCTTTGAAGCCTTACAAGGGTTCTGGGCGGCCGCGAGACGGGTGGCGTCTGCTTCCTGCAGTGGGCTCCACGCCGGGGCCGGGCCGAAGGGGCGGGCTGCGGCGGAGCCCATGCAGTCACCGCAGGGAGACGCCCTTGGCGATGAGCAGACGGGTTGCGGGATCTTGAGCCACGCCGGGGCAGGATATGCCGGCTAGTATCCATCTACTGCTCTACCATTGAAAACTGCTGGGCAAAGTCCTCGACGGTGTCGCTGAATAGGCCCGCCTGGGAAATGGGGGCAGCAAGGAATCGTGTCTTGTCGGCCTCACCCATCTCGACCAGGTTGAGCCAAAGGTGGCGCTCCTGGACCACTAGTGTGGCCATCGTCCACCCGAGAGACTGCGCCGTGACCTCCGTCGCTCTGAGAGCAAGGTCAGTCACCGAGCGCAGTTCCTGCATCAATCCCGGGGCGGAACTACCCTCGTGCAGTTCCTTTAGCACCTTGGCGGACTTGCAGGAGAGCGTGCAGGGCGGAGGCGGCTTGTCCAATGGCACCGTAGGCCTTGGCCGTCAGAGACGATGTAAACCTACAGGACTTGGACGGGGGCTTTGGGCACCCGCGCCAGGTGGCGGTGCTCTGCGGGTATAGGTGCACCGTGAGCGCCTTTATCCACCGGGGGATTGCCGAACAGCCCTTGGCCGCCCCACCATCGAGGGTAGTGAAGGCGGGGAATATGAAAAGATTGGGACCGGGCAGTAAAAATTGCATCCCGCGACCTTGTCAGCTCTTCATGCACTTCCGGGAATAAAGGAGCGGGGGCGGGGCATGGCTTTGAGCGGCGCCGCGAGCCCAGGAACCAATCACCGAGCCGTGAGGGTTCAGGGAAGAGCAGTGAAATCCACTCTAACTGACGCTCGCGGCTGCGACTGGGCAATCGACCCTGAAGGGAGGAACACAGCTGAGGCTTCTGACTGGACGAGCCCGCTCTCCGATGCTGCGCTCGAGAGCTCATCACTTTCACGGGCTCCGAATAAGAGGTCGAACTCGCCGTGAGACGAGCCGGCGGACTCACCCGGAAGCCCGATCGGGGCAGATGAGCGTGCTGGGGAATGGGATGTCCACGGGGGAATACCCGGCGGAGGCGGTCACATTGGGGTCCCCAAATCGCCCCCAGTGCTAGCTGCGCTGGCCTCATACCCGTGGGTAAAAGGACCGAGGCGGGAGCCTCTGGGGTGGCTCGCTTTCTTACGAAGGCAAGCCGCGACCGCAACGTTGCCATGGACATATTCTCGCAATGAGAACATGACCATCCACGAACGCTGTCTCCGCGTGAGCAGTGCCCAGACACGAAAGACAGTGATTGTGACCGTTAGAAGGTGAGAGATAACGAGCGCAACCAGGAATAACACACAATCGGAAAAGCATCTTTAAAAAGACGCGTCTTTAAAAAGACGTTCCGTGTGTGCTCTCTTTTAGAGAAATATATACTCTTTTAGAGGGGAAAAATGCTCTTTCAGAAAATATACTCTCTAGTTTTTCTGCCGAAGCGCCCAGGGGCATTCTCTGCAGTGCACCAGTGCAGAGGAGGGAGAAGCCACTGAAATGCACCGTCAGATCCAGCAGAGGTGAATGAACAGTAGTATTCAGCTCAATGAGCATGACCGTTCGGCTCCGAAGAGAAAATCTGAATGAGTGGTTGCATACCAGCTCCTTTTATACCCGTATGTCCGGGGGAGTGGCATGCAAATACCACTCGCCAATTTTTATTGGCCTTTTATCAAAGACCAGAGGTGTCTCGGGCTCCCAAGAGTGACAAACCAACGTCGAGTGAGTGACAGATAGGGAACTGACATATGGTTAAGGGGCCATAAAGACAGGCAGAAATGGGCATTGTGTTTTCTAGAAGGTCTTATAAAGGATGTGTCTGACCTTGATAACTGCTTTTTGGATTAATCTAATGGATCTGAGTAATTCAATGAAGCTTTGCAGCACAATTCTACACCAGCACCTCTTAACTGGTCTCAGCCTCTGACGGCACACCTACAAGCTGCCCACAATTCGTGCATTAACTATCTGATGCATAATATATACACTGAGCGCTTTTGAGGATCAAATAATCACTGGGTTTGCCAGGTAAGTGACATCAAATCTTTTAAAAATGTTCAAAGTTTCGTTTGAGGCACATAGTAGCAAGTAAATCTGATATCTGCAAGCAGAACTTCATTTTCTCCTTTTTTTTTTCTTAGTTATGTCATTGAAATAGTCTGTATTTATTTTCTGTACTGTACTTAAGACAATTTCTGATATTTGTTTTCTGTGTAATTGCTCGTGGAGACAGCAGCACCATTATTTAAATTGTACTTTCCATGCCAATCTATAATAGAGTGCAACAGTCAGGTTCTGGAAGTAAAAATCCATTTTATTTTCTCCAACTTATAAACCTTTAAAGACAGACCGACTATTAGCTCCAAGGTTGTTAATCAATGGTATATGCTTCTGTTAAAGCTATCATTCGGCATTATTTCAACTTCATTTAAAAAAAAAAAAAAATTAATAGTGAAATTCCTGGTGAAGAACAACACTATCCATTATCATAAAGAGAAAACATCCACAAATAAAAGAATCTCAGCAAACAAACTGCAGCAAAAGAGCCCAGCAGCGACCACCCACTTCCATGACGCACTGCGAATGATGCAGTCGAGTCGGTCTCCCTTCACTTTCAAACTACTTAAATATTTGTATGTATCTGAATATTTTGCAATACATTTGTAATATGTTGTCTGTATACTTAATTGCTAATTCATTCGATTACGTCCAATGCTCCATGGGATTTGTTCATTTCCTCCATATTTTTGGCTTCAAATTATTATAGTCTAAGGTATAACTATGAATAGGTAGGCATTATAATGTATTATAATTGTGGTGACATTTACTGATGAGAAGTTAAAACTTATTAAAAGGCATATTACGAGACATTTCAAAAGCATTATAGATAAGGGCTCCATAGAAAGTATTACTGTGATTATAATTTCATAGCATTGCTGCTCCCCAAAAAAGTCCTGAATTTCCTCCATTATAGTGGAAAATACAGAGGAAGAGGAGAATAGAAAAACACAGAACACCTCTAAATAAATCAATGCCTGCTAATAATGAGTTCAACAATGCTAGAGAACATCAAAATGTAATGTTGTTGACTATAGAGAGAAGAAAGGAGCTCTTCTGTACCTCGTGTCTTTCTGTCTTTTTATATACAGTATATTGCCAACATATTGCTTTGTCCATATCTCAGCTGTCATTTACACGGTCCCCTCTTAATTAGCTCATCCTCAGACAGACCGTCCACAGCCATGAATACTGCACACAAAACTGAAAAGCACTTATGAAAATCACAAGTTGAATTTGATTGCCTGAATTAATATGCAGCTTCCGGGGATGCACAGGTTTTTCTCAGTCCACAAAGAAACATTATGCTTAAAAGATACCTGGCTGATACTATAGGACACTTGTGAGTAAGAACTAATTGCAGGATTTTCAAAAGTTTGCCCAATTAGTTGCTTCAAAGCTTTGAAAGATATTAAGTGGCAAACTGAATAAACAGTTGTGCCCCTTTTGATATTTCAATGCAAAAAACAAACTGTCCTATTCACTAACCAACCGAAATCTAGTTCAAGCAGGCACAATCAGACCTGAAATACCTTTCTTGAGTATTTAAATTAAATCATTGTCATTCTTTTAAACATACCTCTATGCAAATTAGGCTCATTGTAGGCTGTTTGGACATTTTATTTGAATATGAATAATATGAGTTTAGCAGGACACAGGCATAATGATTTAAGTCATCTCTTGGAATATCTGAAGGCAAACACTGCCAGTTAGAACAGGAGTAGAACAGGAGACAAACTTTGTCAATAATGTGTAATAATTCATGGAAGTCCCCTTCATTCAAAATTGTACTTGACTTTATTAAAGTTCACCATTGTTCTTTCATTGTTTAACAGTGACATTGGTAATAAAATGCCAAAACCACAGGAAAGACCATAGATGGCTCCTTATTACGATGGTTAGGTCAATGTATATAGTCTTTCTAAAAAAATTAACAGCCTAAATACATTTAGAAACTTTAACTACAACTTTCACATGTATAATACAAATTAAGTCTAATAGATTCAAACTATTAGATTTAATATAAATCTATACAGTTACAAGTTAGTGGTACTACAAGAAAAAAAAAAAAACCCCTCTTTACTTTGTCAGCGCTGTCTAGCACTTTGAGAGGTTTGGCTTCCTCCATATATTGCTTTAAAGTACAGCATTCTCTGTAGAATTAAAATGGGTCACATAAGTTTTGTAGTATCCTTCATGATAACGAGTGAAGCCTGATTGACTCAAGCTATCCCAGAGCTCTGGCTGTCTCTGGAGCGTGCTGCTGAGTGTGTGCTGCGGCGGTTCACATGAAACCAGGTTCCATTTGCCTCGCACAGATGCGTGTGTTATATATGAGAGGTAGATTAAGTGCTTATAAAGCGTCGAACACAAGATAAATACAAATAAATTTGTTTCGGCTGCAGATCGAAATTCAGAGAATTTTCAATGCAGGTAAAAGTGGCTAGTAAGAGTGACAGAGTTACCTGCCACTGCCGTGATCTACCCGCATTTGGCGGGTGGGCTGTGTTAATGTCAAGCCCTGTCAAGCAGGGCCATGGGAAGATTATTTAAATTGAGGGTGCTGTAGTGGGAGGTGCATTTTTGTATGTACATGGGTTTTTAAGGGCACAGAGAAATAGGCTTTACTTAATACACAGTGTGCTGTGGGTGTACTCAAAGTTCACTGAAACCTGCTCAAACTCTTAAAAAATCGATAACGTCACCTTGTAATATTACATAGGCTACTATATTACTGTAACAAACACTGTTAATGAACGAGTGCAGTCGTTCTACTTTTCTGAGATTTATTCTTGTCCGTACAATTCTCTTTCAAAATCTTTGACTCACTTTTCTCTCATACCATTGCAAGCCATGCACATGCACATACACATACACTGAACCCCCTGGAAGGGTGGCTTTCCCATTATCATCCAACACGAAAGCACAGTCAAACTTAAACATTATATTATCAGTGCATTCAGAACACTCGTGCATAATCTTTAAACACGCTACAATTTCAATCAAATGTATGACAGGTCCCGTTGTGACCAGCAGCCAAGAACATATCCACATTTTAGTTTCAAATCCCAAACTTCACAGCGCACAAGAACATAGACAACTACATTTTTGCAGCAAGAGTATAGCCTAGCAGTGTAATGTTAAAAGGTACTGATAACTGTTAATATTAAATTGTTCAGCGGCAGCTTATAATAAACCAAAAGCGTTACCATGAGATGCGTGACTAGGTGCTCCAATAGTAAAAATAGTCCAAACGTGGCTTGGCGTTCAGGGGTTGTTGAGATTAGATGATTTATAAATAATTATGACACTATTCAGTGTTGTAAATTATTTCTTAAGACTTGCTTAAGCATACAGTTTTTTAGGAAAACATATCCAAAATATTTTGTTGCATAAAAAAAAAAAGACAAAAAAAAAAAAAGACAAAAAGAAAAGAACAACCATCATCTTGACACCAGGGGGTGCTGCAGCACCTGCAGTACCCCACTTCCAATGGCCCTGTTGTCAAGCCACTACTTTTTGACCAAAAGTGATTAGATTAAAATTAGTAATTACTTTGTAATCAGATTACACCAACAATGCTAGCAACAGCTACATTGAAACTGTATTTCAGACGTAAAAGTACAATATGTAAAGAGACCAGCAAGGACAGGGAGGTAGAACTTGGATTTTGGGCCAAGTAACGGAACCAAGAGTGAAAGACTAAAGGCTCTATTTTCGTGGCCGTATTAAGCGCAGCACTAAGCGCAAAGACGTGCACTACGTCATATCCAATTTTCGTGAGTGTGTTTCTGATATCTGTGGGTGTATGGGTGCAAACTGTGGGTGTATTATATGATAATGAAGGGCACAAAGGCACAACTTGCTATTTTCCTGAGAAATAGGTAATTATGCAAAGACGTTTCAAAAGAACACTAGTTTTTAGCACAAATTCTAAAATCAGTTCCTGCTTGGCAGTGGAAAATGCATGGAATGCATCCTTTCATATGCATGGAAAATGTGGTTTAGAATGTGGGTGCAGGTTCTGTTAAAATTATAGTGAATGTAATATTATTAAACATTTTGATCAAGTGACACAAATCATGGCTAGTATTAACAGTGATTGTATCGGCTTTCCAGGTTAGACTGTGGATCAAGGGATTGTTTTTTTTTTTTTTTTACGGATTTCACTTCTACCTGTCAAATTTCTCATGGTGGAATGGGGTGGGAAGTGTTACGTTTTTCCACTGTGCAGGTTTTTTCAAGCACAGGATAGCCGCCTCAGGTAACCATGTCAACATGTTAATGTTGCTAATCAAAAAATATATGCTTTTGAGTAAGTAGCCTAGAAAATGACTAGGTATGGCATTTTTTTAATCTGCTGATTAAGAAGGCTATTTTCAATGAGGTGCCGACTGCTTAACGGGTTAAACTATCTTTTATTCTGTGTGCACGTCATGTTTAGAATACATTAGGTTTATTGTAGGCTACATCACAGGCCTATTTTTTCCAAATTTTTTCCATAACTGTTATTGGTTAACGTTCTTTACCAAACAGCTGTCATATTAGATCAATGGCTAATGCACGACTGCACGTCATGAAATACGCACAACATTTCTGAAGGTTGGTATCTTTTTAGACTAGTCGACAAGTTGACTTCAAAATTTTACTTTAAACGTCAGTGAAATTAGTCGTTCCACACATCCCTAATAAAGACACAGAGCTAAAGCAGACTCCATCAAGTTCTTGAACATTTCCAATTTCTTTGCTTAAAATTAAACTAAGAGGAATCATGAGACCTGATTGTTATTCTGCAAACAGCAGCTAAAAAGGATCTATGAACTTTGACACAATTGCTGGACTCAAATCTAACTTTACATTTCACAACGCACATAACCAAGTTTTATATATTAACATGCATCGAATGATGCCTATCTGTGGATAGAATCATAGAATGCATTATTCTGACCTTGTGCATTCATGATACACACTTATAAAATGTATAATAATTTATATAAAACTTTAAATGTGTAGTGAAGTAACCACAAAGAGAAAGTATGTCATGATTCATATGTAAATGCTTGTCTGTATACGTAGAGAATGTGTCATGTCTCTTGCACTGATTTCATTATATAAAAGTAAGGATAAGCTTATGCTCTTTTTCTGAACGGGAAAACTGTGGAAACTTAGAACAAAGGGTCATAAATTAATTATCTTGAGGGGAGGAAACTTTGATCACAGGCCCTCTGAAAAGCCGCCTCTGATTGGCTTTGAGCCTCTTCGGGGTGTGACCAAACAGAAATGGTTAAAAGACCAGCATGGACAACCCCTCTCGCTTGCTCTTCGGCTTACACACAAGTCTCGAGTCTCCCTTGTGGGAGGACTTGCATCCGGGGCTCTACCTGGTCATTCCATCACCCATCCATCGAACCGAACAAAGGGCTCCTAGAAACTGAACCAAGCGTGAGTTTTCAAACTCCATCCTGACTGACTTCTCCAAAGATGTCGAAGTCATCGCTTCAAAGCCCCGCCTGATCATTCCAGCACTGAACTATCCGGCATCCACAATCTTAAACAGAGGTCCAAAACATTGACGGAGCACAACCAGAACTTTCTACGGACCCAGCCAAAGAACCAAAGCAATGCAACGAAACGCAAGTACACCTACAAGCTTTTGCTAGAAAGTGCTGGTGTTTTATTTAAATACTTGGTGTAACCCGATTTCAAATCGAACAAATACTAAATGAAGTATAGAAGGTTCTCAGAGCATGGTCTATAGACTCCATAACATGAAATTTTCTCTGTTACAGATAATTTCCATTCACCTTCTGTTACAGCTCACTTTATAATTAATTATAATTTTCTTTATTTATCACACATTATACATATACAGTGAAATTCTTCTTTTTTTCACATATCCCAGCTAGGCTGGGGTCAGAGTGCAGGGTCAGCCATGATACAGAACCCCTGGAGCAGATAGGGTCAAGGGCCTTGCTCAAGGGCCCAACAGTGGCATCTTGGCGGTGCTGGGGCTTAAACCCCTGACCTTCTGATCAGTAAACCCAGAGCCTTAACCGCTGAGCCACCACTGCCCCACAGTGCTGGTCTTTTAACCACACTTACCAACCTTTTTGATGTTAGTCTATGTGTGTTAGATTAGTTTTATGTTGTAGATTAGCAATAAAGTCTTGTTTGTATTCAAAGACTGTGAATACAAAATTAGATTTTTGTATTGAAAATTTGACTATGTATTTTATCAAATCATATTAGTCCCTAGAAATCTGTTGATCCTAAAGCCATGTGCTCATAAATATTGTTTAAATCTATTTGTGATATTATTTTCAACCACATTGAAAGTATTATTACTCAATGAATTAACATTACGTTCAGATCAACTCATCGCTGGCCAAAGACATTGATCTTATGTAAAAATTTATTCTTATATTATTCCCTGAATCAAGATTCCCTTTGAGCTAAATTCTTTGCATTAGTGGTTGGAAAATAACGCAGGAATAAGCTTAAAGCCATAGGCTAACCATTATGTAAATTCCCTACATATAATTGGTGATGAACGCTGGCAGTTGTAAATATAACCTGTCACAAAATCATTAATTCCCAACATATAATGGTGGTTGAATGCGGCCAAGATTCTTAAACTAATTATTTACATATAAAATCCTACATCTGACAGTTCAATAATGAAGGATCTGACACTACAAATTCTATACATGAATTAATCTATTAGCACTTCAGCACACCTGTGTTTTTATGTTGTATGTTTTAAACACATAATTGCAATCTCATGATCAGTGCCACACATTTAAAATTATAGATCCAAAAGTGATGCACAATTCAACATTGAGTCACACTGTAGATTAGCTGAGGGTTAAATAGGAAGAAATGCTAAAAATTACATGTGAATTTTAACTTCTACTGCTTTTGAACACCTACAATGTCAACTTCTACCTAAATCAAACACATTTTATGACAGTTTCAAGACCACATAGTGTCATTCAATGAAATTAGAAAAGGGGGAAAATGGAGATGTGAAAATTAGAAATCCTTGGTCTTGGTTTAGTTGAAGTAGAAAAAATTGAAACCTTGAGATCCTTATGTAAGTGTAGAAAGTATACAGTGCATCTGGAAAGTATTCACAGTGCTTCACTTTTTCCACATTTTGTTATGTTACAGCCTTATTCCAAAATGGATTAAATTCATTATTTTCCTCAAAATTCTACAAATAATACCCCATAATGACAATGTGAAAGAAGTTTGTTTGAAATCTTTGCAAATTTATTAAAAATAAAAAATGGAAAAAAAAAAATCACATGTACATAAGTATTCACAGCCTTTGCTCAATACTTTGTTGAAGCACCTTTGGCACCAATTACAGCCTCAAGTCTTTTTGAGTATGATGCTACAAGCTTGGCACACCTATTTTTGGGCAGTTTCTCCCACTCTTCTTTGAAGGACCTCTCAAGCTCCATCAGGTCATTCGCAGAGTTGTCCCGTAACCACTCCTTTGATACCTTGGCAGTGTGCTTAGGGTCGTTGTCCTGTTGGAAGATGAACCTTCGTCCCAGTCTGAGGTCCGGAGTGCTCTGGAGCAGGTTTTCATCAAGGATGTCTCTGTACATTGCTGCATTCATATTTCCCTCGATCCTGACTAGTCTCCCTGTTCCTGCCACTGAAAAACATCCCCACAGCATGATGCTGCCACCACCATGCTTCACTGTAGGGATGGTATTGGCCAGGTGATGAGCGGTGCCTGGTTTCCTCCAGACATGACGCTTGCCATTCAGGCCAAAGAGTTCAATCGTTGTTTCATCAGACCAGAGAATTTTGTTTCTCATGGTCTGAGAGTCCTTCAGGTGCCTTTTGGCAAACCCCAGGTGGGATGTCATGTGCCTTTTACTGAGGAGTGGCTTCCGTCTGGCCACTCTACAATACAGGCCTGATTGGTGGAGTGCTGCAGAGATGGTTGTTCTTCTGGAAGGTTCTCCTCTCTCCACAGAGAAATGCTGGAGCTCTGTCAGAGTGACCATCAGGTTCTTGGTCACCTCCCTGACTAAGGCCCTTCTCCCCCAATCGCTCAGTTTGGCTGAGCGGCCAGCTCTAGGAAGAGTCTTGGTGGTTCCAAACTTCTTCAATTTACGGATGATGGAGGCCACTGTGCTCATTGGGACCTTCAATGCTGCAGAAATTTTTCTGTACCCTTCCCCAGATCTGTGCCTTGATACAATCCTGTCTCGGAGGTCTACAGACAATTCCTTGGACTTCATGGCTTGGTTTGTGCTCTGACATGCATAGTTAACTGTGGGACCTTATATAGACAGGTGTGTGCCTTTCCAAATCATGTCCAATCAACTGAATTTACCACAGGTGGACTCCAATCAAGTTGTAGAAACATCTCAACGATGATCAGTGGAAACAGGATGCACCTGAGCTCAATTTTGAGTGTCATGGCAAAGGCTGAGAATACTTATGTACGTGATTTTTTTTTCTTTTCGTTTTTTTATTTTTAATAAATTTGCAAAGGTTTCAAACAAACTTCTTTCATGTTGTCATTATGGGGTATTGTTTGTAGAATTTTGAGGAATATAATGAATTTAATCCATTTTGGAATAAGGCTGTAACATAACAAAATGTGGAAAAAGTGAAGCGCTGTGAATACTTTCCGGATGCACTGTAAATGGTACTTGAGCTTATTTTTTAAATCTCAGAGGACATATGACCAAAATTCAAGAAAAATGATGAACATGGAGTTCAAGAGTCTTTACTGAAAGTCTCTATACTAAAATACATTTTTCACACAGACATAAAAAAAGTATCCCATGAGAGTCGAGGGAAGAGAGACTGTCAAAGAGCACTATAAACCATAATCATTCAAATCCATATTTTGAAGTTACAATGGGTGGTTATTGCCGCAAGTGAGCATATACAGTTGAAGTCAGAAGTTTACATTAAACTTCTGGAAAAAAAATAATTAAAACTAATTTTTTAACCACTCCACAGATTTAATATTAGCAAACCATAGTTTTGGCAAGTCATTTAGGACTTCTACTTTGTGCATGACACAAGTAATTTTTCCAACAATTGTTTACAGACAGATTGTTTCACTTTTATTTGACTATAACACAACTCTAGTGGGTCAGAAGTTTACATACACTAAGTTAACTGTGTCTTTAAGCAGCTTGGAAAATTCCA